>NW_014578100.1:70588-71851 GCF_000485595.1 Priapulus caudatus
TTTCGTAACGAAATCACTTTGTAGACTTGGTTTCGTAACGAAATCACTTTGTAGACTTGATTTCGTAACGAAATCACTTTGTAGACTTGATTTCGTACGCAGTAGCTGATTTCGTTACATTTTCCACTCGTTTCGGTACTCTTTTCTTATCAGCATTAATGATCCGTGAATCTTTATGATAATATTGAACAAATGTTGCATTTTGAGCACAAGCCACTGTGTTAAAGAAATTCCAAACCTTATATCGTATGATAAGCGTCAGACGTGTTTTTGCACATGAAACACATTATGGACAAAAAAACACCTTTTACAGTCTGTATAACATTCACATCACCTTTTATTTGTTGCGTGCGATTCTGTACATCAACAGCCTTTTAACAGCCAAACAAATATGTTACAGCGGAGAAAACAAAGATTTACAATATATTACTCTCTGTGTATTTCCTCTGGTAATATTAAAGCTATGTTTTGTTCGTATATGACCTTTGCGTGAATCAAACGAAATGGAAGTACAGTCTGACCTGCATATGACGGTAATTCAGAAGAAACGCCATGTGCCATCTAAAGACATGTGTCGATCCGTTCTTTAAAAGGGAGTTGACAGCAAAACTACACACATCCCACCAAAACTGTCCTTTATAGAAATGTGTTCACTCTATAGCAGTGGCTATTAACATAGGTTCGAGTGTATGTATATACACACAGACAGGAGCGAGAGACAACCCTCTCCTGCCGATGTAGGTGTAGAGAAGGAGAGAGGAAGGGAGAGAGAATGAGGGAGAAAGAAAGGGAGAGATAAGAGGGAGAGAGAGAGAAAAAGAGAGATAGTGAGAGGTATAAAAAGGGATAGAGCGAGAGGGTGAGGGAGAGAGAGAGAGAGAGAGGGGGAGAGAGGAAGAAGGAGAGGGAGAGGAAGAGGAAGAGAGGGAGGGGGAATGGAGAGGGAGAAAGAGGGAGAGAGCGAGAAGAGAAAGAGTGAGAGGAGACTGCACATATGCAATATCGCTTTGTCTCTAGAACGTCAATAACGTAAAATGTACACAACGGTCGGCTACGCAACGCTCTGCAATTAAATGGCATTATACATCAATACTAAAAAATTTACACGGGCTGCTCGAGCAAATAATAATGCAACAATATATCCCAATGTGTTTGACCATGCTCAATGGCTCATGCATCCATGTTTCCATCGGTGTAGTAGTGTGGCACACACACGCACGCACGCACGCACGCACGCACGCACGCACGCACGCACGCACACAC
>NW_014578100.1:72449-75898 GCF_000485595.1 Priapulus caudatus
AGCAGCAGCAGAAGCAGCAGCAGCATTAGCAGCGGTAGCAGTAGCAGCAGCAGAAGCAGCAGCAGCATTAGCAGCGGTAGCAGTAGCAGCAGCAGCAGCAGTGCTAGTGGTTAATATTCTTATAACACCTCTAACAATCTTGCAAACATCATGTTATTGATGCATCTATACCACAATAAACCATGTTCGAATGATATCTATTGTTTATAACACATCGTTATAAACGTTATGCGTGTGTGCACGCGTGCGTTAGTGCACATGTGTGTGTGTGGGGGGGGGGGGATTCATACTGCACTATATTACGTTTTACAGGTGAGCACATCAGTCTAATACATGTGATATACGCTCTCTAATTAAATATGCTACGTTAGCAGTTCGCGTCTATTCATCAGCGATGGATATAATAATCAAATATATAGCGAGAGGCCATCATTTCGTAAAGAATGATTTAGAACGAGCATTATTCTACAGCGGCGCTAACGACGTAATTAGCTAACGATGTAATTAGCTAACGACGTAATTAGCTAACGATCATGCCGGATACACAATCGCGTCGAGTGGGAGCGACGTACGCCGCTCCTCACAGTAGCTTATTTACATGCTGTGTGAGCGACAAAGCCTTTGAGTCAACTTATATAAAATTCCCAGTTCTCGACATATGCACAGATACCTACGCGCGTTGCCTGCACCTAGATTAGGGGTGGGGTAGGGTTGCGGTAGTGTAGGGTAGGGTAGGGTAGAGTAGGGTTGGGGTAGGGTATGGTTGGGGTAAGGGGAGGGGAGAGGGGGTGGTGGAGGGGAGAGGGGGAGGTGGAGGGGAGAGAGGGGAGAATGGAGGGGGGAGGTAGAGGGGAAAGGTGAAGGGGAGAGGGGGAGGGGAAGGGCGCGAGGAAACCCACGACTGATCGCTGCCGCCGCCACCGCTCACGGACCCCGCCACCAGGTGGGCTCGTCGTGCCTCATGCGTGGGCGCGCGGTGCAAGCAACAAGCGAACGTGCGAAAGTTAAACAGCGAGCGGGAGATAAACTCCGACAATTCGGTTTGGATCGGGATGCGTCGCTATGGCAACGTCACCGACGTTACAGCAACGATCTAAACCTATATGAATTAGGTACCTGTAAACTATATGTATTACCTACAACCTAGATATTTTACCTGTTAACTAGATGGTTTACCTGTAAATTAGATGATTAACGAATAGCGCAGGTAATGATTACAGTCACTAAGCAGCTGCCGTGCAATAGCTGGTGTATGTGTGCGTTATAGAAGAGGGGTTGTTTGTCATAGAGAATGACATGCCTTCCCCCACCCTGTGTGCCTACCTACCTAACCTCGACCCTAACACGCCGCGAGGCAACGCCCCATCAGAGGCGTGTTCATCAGCGCAAATGCTCGCGTGCGCTCGCCTTCTGAACGACACTGTGCGGGCTCGCGTTCGACCCTGCTCCCGACTGTTGGCGCAGCGCGAGTTGTTTTCAAGATGGCGACGGGTAATCTGGCGAATGCGAATCAACCCTAACATAACTTCAATTTCAATCTATTTCAACTTCATTTCATTTTTCTTTCATTCATTCACTTCTGAATTCAAATCATATCAATTGCGTCTGCTAATTCGTTTAATAGTACTTGTTCGAAGATATTAAAATGTTGCGATTAAAATCTGCTGAAGAAGCCGCCATGGGGGCCGCCATCTTGGATAAAGCGAGCGCTCGTGTGTCGTTCAAGTGGCGCTGCGTTCATGCTGCGAGCGTTCGCGCTGTTGAACACGCCTTTTGATTACATTACTGGGTACGTGATGATGCCGCGGCGGCGGCGGCGGCGACCGTGATGTCACGTACGCACGGACACGGTCAAGACTAGATGCGCTTGTGACACGAGGAGTAGGAGCTAGAGAGAAATCATCTACTAGAACTGCTTTTTCTCGCGACATCTCGCGTTTGCGCATGAGACGGCCGGGAACCTACGCTGAGTTTGCGACCTCGCGCGTCTGGCTAAACAAGACTAGCTGTCATCAACACAACGCGCACGCCCGCGCACGGATGCCAACGTTGCCCTTCCTCTCAGCCGGCAGCATGCGTCGCAACCAAACGGGGGCGCCACAGTAGCGGCGGGGGCGCCACCACGCCGGGGCACCACCGTTGACCGCGCAGGGGCGCCACCGTCGCGGCGGCGGCGTTCAGGTAAAGCAGGTGGTGCAGTCTGGTCTCGGGCGCGTCTGTGGCTGCCGGCCAACCTTACGCAGGGACGAGTCGCCGTACTGAATGCCTGATCCCATCCGCTCCGGATCCAACTCACCTGCGAGACAGAGAGACGGTCAGAGAGTGAGACTGTGAGACAGAGAGGGAACGATACAATGAGACAGTGAGGCAGAGAGGGAACGATACAATGAGACAGTGTAACAGAGAGGGAACGATACAATGAGACAGTGAGTATTGTTACTGCTGCTACTATTACTACTACTGCTGCTGCTGCTGCTGCTGCTACTGCAGACCTGCCAACCCCATCTGATGATCATCAGTAATAATTATTGGATTTTTCCGTAACAAATAGGCATTTGTCAGTAACACCATTTTTGTCAGTCTTATTACAGTATAATAATAACAGTCTGTATGCGTTTTGATGCCATTTTGCATAAGAACAGTGCACTGCACAGCACCTAATTTATCTCTCACAGTGATTGGCTGAAAATAGCCTTCAGTGCGGTACTACTATTCCTGGATCCGTGACGTCATTCAAAATGGCTGCGCCCATAAACCAGACAGACGAGCGCATAACACAGCATAATTTACCATTTTCAGTGAGTACCGTTACGTTTTAAAAGCTATTAGTCTAAATCTACAGACACAGTAGTCATGTTACATGATAATAGTTGATTTTACACTGTGTTTATTTCTTTTTTTTGCATTAAAAAATATAAATTTCAGAGATTTCTTGCTGTCCGTAATTTTTCGAGGTCGTCCGTAACACCGTAATTTTGACTCGCGTCCGTAACAAATTACGGGCAATACGTAACAGTTGGCAGGTCTGCTACTGCTGCTGCTACTACTACTGCTGCTGCTACTACTACTGCTGCTGCTGCTACTACTACTGCTGCTGCTACTACTACTGCTGCTGCTACTACTACTGCTGCTGCTGCTGCTGTTGTTGCTACTGCTGCTACTACTACTACTGCTGCTGTTGCCGCTGCAGCTGCTCCTGATGATGACGCTAGCATACATTGCTCTATCTTGGTGAGTATGGATCGCGCACACTTCACACACACACCCACCCATCCACGCACGCACGCACGCACGCCCATCCACGCGCACGCACGCCCGCCCGCATGCATGCACGCACGCATGCAAACCCACCCACGCACGCACGCACGCACGCACGCACGCACGCACGCACGCACGCACACACACACACCACAGAAATGGCTCTGTCTTGGTGAGTAGGGAACACGCAC
>NW_014578100.1:75908-81515 GCF_000485595.1 Priapulus caudatus
CACGCACGCACGCACGCACGCACGCACGCACGCACGCACGCACGCACGCACGCACGCACGCACGCACACACACACACCACATACCTTGCTCTATCTTGGTGAGTATGGATCGCGCACACTTCACACACACACCCACCCATCCACGCACGCACGCACGCACGCACGCACCCACGCACGCACACGCACACACACACACCACATACCTTGCTCTATCTTGGTGAGTATGGATCGCGCACACTTCACACACACACCCACCCATCCACGCACGCACGCACGCACGCACGCACCCACGCACGCACACGCACACACACACACCACATACCTTGCTCTATCTTGGTGAGTATGGATCGCGCACACTTCAGGAAGGTCTCCTCCACGTTACCTCCTGTCAACGCACTCGTCTCCAAAAACATCAGCTCTGTCAAGTAGAAACATCGTCACTCACACGCGCCGCCAGGGGGCGCCGGCGTCACGACTTCACTTACACGCTCACCACCAGGCGGGTGCCGTCACATTTGCATACACCCGTCACTAGGGGGCACTGACAATGGGATGTTTGTAAGAAATTGCCACCAGCTGGTGCCGGCCATCGTGGCTGACTTGTTGTTCGATGATAATCTTACCATCATGAAACATTTCCTATAATTTCAATTATTAATTTGTGACCAATAATTTTTACAAGAGGTTGATACAGCAGATTTTCAAGGGAAAGGAAAGTGTTGCTTTTCGGGGGGAACCACTGAGGGGCGCGACGATTTACGGCAAACATATATAATCATAGTAGATCCAACAAGCAGGTGGCACCACCTACATCACTATTACAGGTGGCGCTCCCTACATCATTATTATAGGTGGCGCTGGCTGCTGCTGAAACCTCAACTGACCAGCAGAAAAGCTGAGACTAGCTCGTTGCCGTGGCGACTCATTAACGCTGACTCACCGTTCTCCTGCGCGTATCGGCTTGCCTCCAGGAAGGTCACCTCCCTCTCCGCCTCCAGGTCCCTCTTATTGCCGACGAGGATGATGACGATGTTGGGGCTCGCGAGGGTTCGTGCGTCCGTCAGCCAGTTAGTGAGAGCGTTGTACGTCTCACGGCTGCAACACACACACGTGTTATCAGAGATGCCAACACTTTTCTGAGCAAACTGTAGTGAGGATGTCTGAAATCTGTAGTCCGAGGGTCACGCAGTGACCTGAGTATGCTAGGGGGTTCGGGACATGCACCCCCCCGGAAATTTTTTGATTCCGAGATGCAATTTCCTGCATCCTGGGATCCAAAATGACAATAAGTTCACACTGATATTTGCTGCTAAATACATAGTTATTTTCAATCATGTTATATCAATGTAACACTGAAACAAAACACTTGAAATATGATCAAAATAATTTTTTTTTTATCGTAATAAAAATCGTAGTTGTATGCAAACTGGTCGTAGTCGTCAAAATGCATACGAAATTCTTATAAAATACGAATAAATCGTATTGGTTGGCATCTCTGTGTTATTGTTACAGTCGTGGCTACGTGTCCGGTTACCGGATGCTCAGCTCCCAGGCTACTGAACCCAACTATATTTTACCCAGTAAAAACAATAAACAATAAGTTTTTACCATAATATTACTTACCTTTAGGTATTTTATAAAAAAAAAGGTGTTTTTATAACTTTTGAAGCAATAGCAAATCCAGTAAAATCAACGATTTGAAAGGGGACGTGGCCTAATCGTGACGTGGATTTGAGACGTGTACGTCTCATGGCTGCAACACATGCAGGGCATGAAATTCAGATTTTTTTGCACCACGCCAGAAGGCTGGCAACAGCAGTTGTTTTACCAGCCCTCACCATAATTTACCATTTATAAGACTGTTTCACTGACTCTTGCTTGTCCGAAAAATGTAGCGTGCGGCATCGCGCATAATAGTAGCTATTATAATATAAATATAATAATGTTATTGTTATCGTTAGAGGTAGGATGCGAGTCTCTTTCTCATCACGGCTGCAACACATGTTATCGTTAACGTTAGATGTAGGATATGAGTCATCATCAAAAGCTTCAACACATGTTACGATATATTATAGATATATATGTATCTATCTGATCTTTACAGTTCTCGGCATAATCACACTTGGCAAAATCTGGAATTAACAGAGACCTTGCAACATTTAGAATTGCGTGTGACTTTACCACAAACTTCATGTTCGTTTGCTGTTTCAGAGCTGCAACACATTATCGTTAAAGGAATAATAGGTACATTGATTACGCAATGTTGATGAATGCTAAAGTAACGGGCACCCTGTGTAGTTAGTAAGTACATTACCTTATAGCCAAACGCGTATTAGTTTGTCCAATATCACTGCTGGTTACTAAGAAATGTCTCATTGAAATCCGCAGTCCAAAAATCACTTGTTTACGGTTTCAAACCGCTGTCGGCGAAGCGGGTGTGATACAAATTTATAGTGCACCAGACATTTTCTCACGCATGCTCGGCCGTACGCAATGCTATCATCAGTGATTTCGTAAACATGGACGCTCGTGATAAGGAACTTTTTGTCAGGGCTGTCCACGTGCGTCCGTGATTAGTATGTGTGTTTTACTCTATTTCCATGTTTAGTCCGTGGCCGTGGTTACACCGCTGACACCTCCGTTTCATCTGGTGTCCAAAACATACGGGCCACACAAATGTTTACGTCATCGCTTGACTCCTGGATGACATTTACGGCACGTAAATGATATGTTGATACATATCAACAACCGATTTCAAGTCTTGTTTGAAATGTAACCAGCAGTGATATTGGACAAACTAATACGCGTTTCAACTTTGGCTATAAGGTAATGTACTTATTAACGACACAAGGTGCAGTTACTCTAGCATTCGTCCACATTGCATAATCAATGGACCTATTATTCCTTTAACATTGTTAACTACATATAATATATAAATATATCTCTCAGGATATATGTCCCTATCTGATCCTCAATTTTCAGGGGAATTCTAGAATGACTGAGACATTGTGCCGTATAGAAATGCATGTACCACATAATTCGTGTTAGTTTGTTTCACTGCACGTTACCTTGCTAACCGCACTTCCTAATTCTAACAACTACACAAATATTTGTCTGTGAGAGGTTTGGGACATTTCACACGCACGCACGCAGGCACGCACGCACACACGCAGGCACGCACGCACGCACGCAGGCACGCATGCACGCACGCACGCACACACACACAGCAGGAACAATAAGCTCGCTCACCTGGTGATGTCATAGACGAGTAGCGCCCCGGCGGCGCCGCGGTAGTAACTCCGCGTCACCGACCTGCAAACATCACATGATCACTCACTCACATCGCCACGGCAACGCTCGCGAACACCCGACGCAACACCACGTGTCCGCTTGGCTTAAAAGTTAATTAAGTTAATTTCAACCCCTAAATAGATGATGCAAAATATGGTTTGTTTTCAAACTTTCCCAACTAGACAGATACTTTCACTCTCCCGACAGTATATCAACACTAGTATCCCGGGAAAAGTGGAAATGCGTTTGTTTCGAACCCCTGTGCAATCTAGGTTAGGGTTAGGTCAGGGGTGGGCAAACTGCGGCCCGCGGGCCGCATGCGACCCTCTACGGGGTTCTGTGCGGCCCGCGGAAGCCTGCAGCAAATAAAAAAATAAAAAAAGAATTTTTTTTTAAAATTAATAAATTTGTGTGAAAGTCAACATGTTTGTGCTTGAACCGAGACTGACTTTTTCAGTGTCATACAGATTAGTGTTCTATTGTCTCTGGTTCGCTCTGCAACGCCATTTCAGCTAATTATGGTCCAGAGATGGCGCCCTTGAAGCGAAACGCACGTATTATCTTAGAGCGCGCCGCCCGATTTTAAAAGGTGCGGCCCTTTGACTTTTCATGGCCCACTGATGCGGCCCTTGTTTTGAAAAGTTTGCCCACCACTGGGTTAGGTGCTGGTAGAAACGTTGGACAATCACAATCATAGCCCTATAATACCTATATAAATGCATTCTGATACAACGGAGCCACCGTACATCAGTGAGAAGAACTACTCGTGAAGACTAGTGACATGCAGCACATCACGATGATATATTTGCACATATATCAGGGGTAGAAATTAACTTTTGAACGACAGACTCCCTGCCCTCAAAAAGTGGGAGTCCGCAGCAAAATGAGGGAGTCCGCAGTCTGAAGTTCAAAATTAAAGATATTAACAATAACACGTGCTTATTTTGAAGATTCATGCGGTTGCACGTCTGCCAAATTTTCACGGTAATTCCGCGAGGCCATGCTCTGGAATGAACTAGTTAGAATGGCAGAATTTTCAGGGAGTCACACGTACTCCTGCATATGTAAAATCAGGGAGTCCGACAGTAAATCAGCGAGTATTTAACTCTGGACTCCCGTTAATTTCGCACCCTGTATATTTTGTTTTGCATTTTCTAGCATTTTGGCGAAGAAGGGATCAACTAACTATTCAATCACTAAAAACGATCCAGTATTGATTATAATATATATTATTGATATATATAGATAATGACCAATCGCCAGAGACAAGTAATTAACCAATCATCAGTTGCTATAAATGATCTCTTATCGATTATGACAAATATATCAATAACGACGAATCGCCGACGACATAAGTCTGTAAGTAATGAATCACTCAGCTGTTAGAAATGATCGGTTATTGATTATAACAAATATATCAATAAAGATCAATCGCCGGGGACATCACTATGGGGGGGGGGGAGGGTTAACACTGACCTGAATCTTTCCTGCCCTGCTGTATCCCAGATCTGTAGTTTCACAGCTTTGCCGCCGACGTTTACGATCTTAGACCCAAACTCCACTCCTATCGTGTGATTTGAATCTGCTTTGACTGCAAAATGAAATCAGGTGATGTAGGAAAAGTAATTGATACGTGTTCACTCACGCTCGCGCGCGCACGCACGCACACGCGCACGCACGCACACACACACACACACACACACACACATTGATGCATGCATGCACACCCACACACACACACACACACATTGATGCATGCATGCACACCCACACACACACACACACACACGTTAATGCATGCATGCACACACACGCATGCATGCACACACACGCATGCATGCACACACACGACACTAAGGGCTGCTCAGCTTGGATCAATTATTTCCGGCATCCGATTATGAATATAATTTTTTTCGACATTCATCCGCACTTCCGAGCCGATTCGATTTCCCTTTAATAAATTATGTAAAACATGAGCCGTGAAAGTACAGGAAACTCACATGATTGTCTCTACTATATGATAAACTCATAGCATTTCTTATACCTCGCTGTGCTTAAATACCAACATGGCAAGTATATATTTTATCTGTAATTCAACCAGAGTGACCTGCGTCGCTACTCGGCGATGCTGCCGCAAGCAGACAGACATGCTTTTACGCGTAGCACCAGCATTGAGATATAGTAAATCAGTGAGAACAGGAATTACCCACCAAGACAATAGAACACCACAGTTATTTGATTTCCCTGTATGCAGCTCGCCCCTGGCACTACTTCCCATAATGGCGCGCGCCTCAGTCAAAAACCATGCCAACCGCA
>NW_014578100.1:82484-85774 GCF_000485595.1 Priapulus caudatus
AGAGAGAGAGAGAGAGAGAGAGAGAGAGAGAGAGAGAGAGAGAGAGAGAGAGAGAGACTCCTCTTCACCTCCTCACTTTCCCCACCACAATGGTGGCCTCTTTGTGCATCAATTCTATTATGCTTTACTTTTATCAGTATGTGACCAGTTTTGAGCTTGGTACTAACAAACCACGCTGAAATATATCTAACCAAGTAAGCCTTTGCTACAGGTAGCTCAAACAGTGACATATACACCACACAGTCACTGTCAAACAGTGACAGTCACATTACTGCCTATCTGCCACTACACTCATAACTCAGCTTCAACTATTACTTGTTTACGCCGACGCGTTAATATTGTGTTTACTTGTTTATGCCGACGCGTTGGGTTTACTTGTTTACGCCGACACGTTATTGTGTTTACTTGGTTACACCGACGCGTTATTGTGTTTACGCCGACGCGTTATTGTGTTTACTTGTTTACGCCAACGCGTTACTGTGTTTACTGCGTCACCTTGACCGACTGCGGAGCTCCAGCTAGGAGGTAACCTTATAATGATTAGTCTTCAAAGTTAGCCCCCAAATTCGACATCCCAAGTCCTTTTCGCGACCCCCCCCCCCTGACGTCCCGAATATCAAGATCGTACGTCGAGCGCTTAAGATTTGTGCCCAACTGTTGACGGACGCACAGACGGACAATCATGCGATTCTACAAGCTGCAACTGACTTCGTTAGCTGAGCTAAAAATTTGAATGTTAAAAATTGTTACAAGAGCATTTTCACAACTGCAATGTTAAATTTGACAACGGCGGTGAGCCACTGTACCTCACATGTATAAGAAACCCTGAGATGTATATTATAAGACAGGGGTCAAAATAACCGATGGCCCCGATGGGTTCAACTTCAAGGATAGAGAACATATGGGTCCCAATAAAACCAATGTCATTTACATCAATATAAATATAATATTATATCAATATAATAGGTTAGGGTTATGGTTAGGGTTAAGGTTAGGGTTAGGATTAGGGTTAGGGTTAGAATTAGGGTTAGGGTTAGGGTTAGGCACATTGGTTTTATTCGGACCCATGTTCTCTATCCTTGGGCCGTCCGATGGTCCGGGGCCATCAAATAATCAGGACCATCAGATTTTCAAAGTCAATGGTCCGATGGACCATTGAATATTTTGAACTGCTTGACGGAAGGAATGTTAACTGCGTTTACAACGGTGATTACATTGTTGATTGTGTCCTATTAGTATTATTTGTTACTTTTTCTACTGCGATCTGCAGTGTTGATCTCTCTATTTCAGTATTTGTTGTTGTTGTTGTATTTGATCAACTTTATCGCTCTATGTCTTCGATATAGTCCACTTGACTTTGAAGACTAATATTTAAGAGGTTATGAGGTATTTACACCGATAGCTGGATACCGATACGAGAGAAGTAGGCCTAGGAAGTAAAATCAAGACGATCGAAAAAACATGATCGCTTCAACGACGCTTAGGATAACACCGCGACAGCGGGATAGGCCTAGCTGGTCAATGATTCGACAGTATTAGCAACATCATACCGTATGTTTCTGACATGATCGACGTAAACCTATCAAACAGTTTCTACATAAACTGGGAATCGCCGTCAATTGCAAATCAAATGCATTAAAAACATCGGATTACGTTTACATCAAAACAATATGGCGATTGAGCGCACGGAACTATGGGAAAGGTTTGCGATGACGTCACCGATGACGGTGGTGGCTTATTTCCGCAAACTCCACGACAGATGGCGCTCTCGCTCTGATCTCTACTATACTAACGTTCAGGGGCGTAAATCCGTACCAAGGAGTGGGGGGGATGATCACGCGAAGGGGGGGTCTGGGGGGCCCTCCCCCAGAAAATTTTTAAGTTTAAACAATCCAGACGCAGATTTGCGTATATTCGTGAAATGAACGTGTGGTGCGTGAGCGGCGTGTGTCCGACGTGGGTGCGTGAGCGCGTCGTGCTGGCAGACGGTGGTGCGTGAGCGCGTGTGTGCCGACGTGTGCTGCGTTAGCGCGTGTGTGTGCGTGCCAGCGCGGTGTGTGTGACGTGCTGCGTGACGCGCGTGTGTGCGACGTGCGTCTGCGTGCAGCGGCTTGTGCTGTGACGTGCTGTGCGTAGTGCGCGTGTGTGCGAGCGTGTGCGTTACGCAGTGTGTGCGTGAGCGCGTGTGTGTGACGTGTCGTGCGTGACGGCGGGTGTGCGACGTGTGTGCGACGTGTGTGCGTGAGCGTCGTGTCGTGCGCGACGTGTGTGTGTGCTGACGTGTGTGCGTGAGCTGCGTGCTGTGCGGCCGTGTGTGCGTGAGCGCGTGTGTGGCGACGTGGTTTCGTGCCGTGACGCGCGCGTGCTGTGTGACATGTGCGCGTTCGTGTGCATGTGCTGGGCGTGAGCGCGTGTGTGCGCACGTGTGGTGCGAGCGTGTGTTGCGTGTGTGCGGAGCGTACGCGCTGTGTGCGTGAGCGTACGCGTGTGCGTACGCAGGTTGTGACGCATGTGTGTGCACGCTGTGTGGCCGTAGATGCTGCCGTGTGTGCGACGCTGTGCGGAGCAGCGTGTGTGCGATGTGTGTGCCTGCAGCGCGTATGTTGCGACGTGTGTGCGCACGTGTGTGCGTCGCGTATACGCGTGTCGGTGCATACGTGTTCATTTTTTCGTTGTGTTGCACGTGCATGGGCGTTGTAAGACGCGCGCGCTTGCGCGCGTGTGTGTGAGATGTATGTGTGAGTCTGCTGTGTGCGTGCGTTGCGGTGCGTGGCGTGCGCGTGCGTGCGTTCGCCGCGTATGTGCTTTCTTCTCATGTAGAGTGTCGGGGACCCGTCTATAGCGTTGGACTCAACATTCGCTGTAGCAAGCAGGAACTCGCATGCATCGAAGACCTGTTCCACTACATACAGTGTTATAGTCACACTCACAAGTCCACTCTGGCTGTTTTAATAATAAAAGATGATTGTAAATAAAGCAAAACTTTCTCATGCAAGCAAATACACAATATAACAATACACAATACGCCTGCAGAAGCCATCCTCGGAGATATCGTGAGCAATCAAGCAATTTTGCTCGCGCAGCCACTATCGACATCAGTCTTTAAGCGGCTGGTGAAAAACAGAAGGGCTATCGTGGCAAACCTTACCTTAGCTAGCCTTCGGCGCTAACTTGCATATTGTCCTTATTTTTTCTACCCCGCGGAAGGAGCGTTTTTTTTATCATCAGGGGGGGATTATTGTACAGGCCATCCCCCCTCCTTCAAGAGCGGGGGGGATGCATCCCCCCAA
>NW_014578100.1:85799-95799 GCF_000485595.1 Priapulus caudatus
GAACATGCTTTTTGCAATTAGCACCCCCTTCAGGATGCGTTTTATCTTCGCGCGAGGCAGCGGACGGCGGGGTCCGGACCCCCCTGGACACCCTCCCCCTGTCACCACGCCCTGCCGTAACTTGACCAATGAGTTTAGTCCTGTTGCCCCCATGCCCTCCAAATTATTCATAGCATTAGTGCTGGACAACTTCGAAGTGGGGGCACGGGGAAAAAGGCAGGGTCGGACGTCGACAGTAGCCTGCTAGGCCCGGCTCTAGCCCGGACTAGTAATTGTTTGGAAGCGGCTGATAGGTTAAAGGCCAGGGTGGGCTTAGCCCGTCGCGGGCCAAGCGAAGTTAAACAATCCAGCACGCAGATTTGCGTTATATTCGTGAAATGAACGTGTGTGGCGGGGAGCGCTGTACTGTTTCCGAGCATAAATCGACACTTTGCGGACGCAGGGCCATTAATTCTTGCGTTCGGTGTGTGCGTGGTCGAAAGGCGAACGTATGTTGACGCGAGAAAATAACGTATTACGGCGCGTTTGTATGCTCAGTGATCATGCAGCTGTTTGCCGCATTATACAAGTTATGTTTCAACTGGCGCGGCGTACCACCCTGTTCATTTATGTGGCTGTGCGGGGATTGCATGCGGAATGGAGTAAGTTCGATTAACGAAACGCAAGTTTGATGAACAAAGTATTAATGTAACCAAAACGCAAAATGGTCGAATGAACGTCATGTCATACGAGTCATTGCTATTTTGGCTACCTTTGACCCTTGACCCCAATTTGTCATCCTTCGAGTCCTTTTCACGATCCCCCCGACCGGGGGGCGGCGGCCCGAATATCGATGGACCGTCCTTAGATTTGTGCGCCAAACTGTTGACAGCTCATCCCCCCCGGGATTTACGCCCATGCTAACGTTATACTACTTATATAACTACCTTATACTAACTACTATACGTTAGTATAGTCGAGATCAGTGGGTTGTACGATAGAAAGGGGCGCTGCATACAGTTTGTTATTTCCGTAGATATAGAATACAGAATCTTCGCGATTGCACCCTTTTCAATCAACGGGTTGCCTCATGATCTCATAACATCGTAAATATTATTCTTCAAAGTCCAAAAGACATAGATATCGAACACGGAAAGAAACAAAGTTGATCAAATGGGCAGATCAAGATTGCCGATCACAGTAGAAAAAGCTACAAATATGCATTTAACTAAAGAGAAAGGAAGAGAATTTAAATGCGGGATTACAGAAACAAAGCAGCTAAACTCAAGGGGATCTTTTCAATGTGGCACGTGTCGAAAGCAATGATCACGCTCAGATGATCAAGTGCAACGAACAGCTATAGGCTTCATCAAGTAAGAGGGAATGCCAATCTTCAACTACATGACCATGATGACTAGCTATAATGGAAAGTTTAGCATGGAGAAAGCGTAGCATTTGCGCAGCAGTCGAGTTGGTTATTTTTTCTAATCTATCTATCTATCTATCTATCTTTTGAAGAGCTTATTTGAAAAACTGCTTATGTCCATTTTTTTCAAAAATGAGTTTAAACCACCAATGTATAGTATTTGAACATAGGTACCGTGTATAGTACCTTTTTCTTGAAAAACAGCCAACATCATGCTTAAAATACCCATCATAAATCATGTTTAGCTCAATGGCGTAGCCAGGATTTTTTAACAGGGGACAAAAACAGCGAACTGCGCAAAACAGTGGACGACTTAATATTTTAATGGTTCCTCCGCCTCCCTCTCCACATCATACGCTCCCCCACCTCTCAGCTGTGCAAGCTTTGTTTTGGACGCCATGCAAAAAGGCCACATTTTTGTTCGTTGTTCCCTGCTCCCAAGATATGTAACTGTTCAGTGGCGGATCCAGGATTCCGAGGAGGGGATGAAAAACAGGCTAGTGGTATGTGGGTCCTCCCCCAGAAAATTTTGAAAATGTAGATCGCAGGAGATGGTATTAGAGGCACTTTTAAGTACATGTACAGCCTTCATTTGGACTACGACAATTCTCTTTTTAGTAGAACTATTCTTGCACTTGCAGCGCGGCATTGATTGATGTGCAGGGGGCGGGGACAGGGGGTGACTTATTGTGCGTGTACTATTTATCTCAGCCATGGCATCTGCTACAACGAGATTTAGGCTATCTATATTATAATACACGCACGTACAAGACTTACATGGTACTGCGTACTGTCTCATCTATCTCGTGCACTGTACTGTTGCCTAATACCACATGTAATACATTTTGTTAAATGTTTTAGGACTGCGTGCGTTTGTATGTGGCCGTATACGTAGCACGTCAGATAGACTACAGGAATATAGGCTAATTCTGCAGACTTTACCGTTTAATTTCCAGGCCGCGTTCTGTGCCGTAAATAAAAATAACGCTTCCAGGTCGTGGTGGTAGGGGTTGGTCGTGTGTACAGTTGAGCTGTCAACGAACCTTCGCATGTTTTCTTCATTTTTTTTGTACTTTCGGGTCAACCCCATTTGCCTCCCCCCTAACTTTCGGTCATGGCCCTCTTTGCCTCCCCCTAACTATACGCCAGCTGCTGCATGCTGCTGCTGGTAGTGGCGGTGGTGGTACTGTTGCTGTTTTTCCTGCTGCCGATACTGTCATCTTTGACGACGATGAAAATGGCGATGACAAAGCTATACATTTAAATTTGCTCCACTACTCACCGCGAAGAACACGAGCTTTGTGAGAACAGGCCAGCCAGCCTTGGCATGTGAACGGTGGCGCGTTACGATCAAATCTCTACTCTTTAAGCCTGCCGCACACGCTGTGTTTTGTGCTGCGCCATCGGCCACGCGTGGCTGATGGCGCAGCACAAAACACAGCGTGTGCGCGTGCAAACACAGCGATTTCTTGCGTGTGGAAAATATCACACGTGTTTGATATTTTCTTCCACGTGTGGCAGATTCCACAGCGTGTGCGGTGTGCCTGTGTCAAGTTCCACACCGGCTCTATGTAACCGACCAATAGCAGCAGGTCAAGCGAGTCACGTGATCTTAACTTGCGGTTGCAGCGCGGTTGCACTGCGGTACACGCGTGCGTATACCCGCGTGTACGTGCGTGATCTGCGTGTACGTGGCGTGTACCCGCGTGTAACGTGCACGCGGGTACACGCACGTACACGCGGGTACACGCACGTACACGCAGGTACACGCACGTACACGCACGTACACGCGGGTACACGCGGATACACGTACGTACACGCATTGTACACGAACGTACACGCGGGTACACGCACGTACACGCAGGTTACACGCACGTACAGCGAGCGGGATGCACGCATGTAACGACGCCGGGATACACGAGCAGAAATACAACGCAGACGGTAAACACGGGCACAGGATAGAACGATGGGAGGGAGTGAGAGCAGCCAGCGCGAACGTGATAAGCAAGGAAGAAGAGAAAGATACATGCAACGTACACGGACAAGTGGAGTAAGCACAGCGAGCGTAGCGAAAGAGACGTCCGAGCGGCCGAGTATAGCACGAGCAGAAGACACGAAAGAAGACATAGAGGCGAAGAGAGAGAAGGAGAGCGAGCGAAGATAGCAAGAGACGAGGAAGGGGGGTTACATGACAAGACTTGGAAGCAACAAGTACACGGCAGACGGGAGAAGCTTAAGATAGAATGAAAGAACATGCGGCGCGCGACGTCAAGCAATCCAAGAACAGCGTAGTGGTACACGCCACGTACACGAGAACCAGCGGATGACGGAGCGCAAGTACACATCAGGATACCCAGCTAGGCACCGTACGACGAGCTCGTACAGGCAGACACGTGCTGCTGTAGCACGGGAGATGACTCGCACGTACACGCGGGTACACGCACGCTGAGCTTATATTATATTAGCCGGGACGCGAAATTTTTTTTTCCCACTCGAGTTCCGGACCCACCATAGATAGTGTTTTGTAATATATGGTTCGTATATATATGGTTGGATTATAGTTAGTGTTAGGGTTCGCGTACGGCCTAGGGCTAGGGCTAGGTTTAGGGATAGCGGTATTCATTTTACATTGTCGCTTCGAGGAAGTCGAGTGAATGGAGTGCGCTGATTGGCTGTGGTCCGGAACTCAAGTGGGAAAAAAAATTTCGCAGCCGGGACAGCGGTTAGAGAGAACTTATTCTATGACAGACGCACGCACGCGCACGCACACGAACTCAACACGCACATACGAACGCGTACTCGTACACGCACACGCACGTACACACGCACGCGCGCACTTGTGCGCGCACGCACACGCACACACTCGTGCATGTACGCGCACGCGCGCACTCGTTCACACGCACACTCGTAAACGCAATTGCACGTACACGCACACACACGCGCGCACGCACGCTGTCCGTTATCGTTTATATTTTAGAAGCTAGGTTTTCCGCATTTTAAACCTAGTTCATAAAAAACCTTAAAATTTTATGTCCGCTCATAATCTACTATTGAAAATGTTTGCAATTAAATTATAAATATAACACTTGTTTAAGTAATTGTATGCATAGCCTATCTTTGAGTTGAACGCGTTAGAGTGTATGAGAGAGAGGGGGCGACGAAGCGAGAGTCATGCATGATGAGACAGACAGACTCAACGAGAGCGAGAGAGAAAGAATGAGAGCGAGTGCGAGAGAAAGAGAGAGGGGGGGGAGAGGGAGGGAAAAAGCGCGCGCGCGCGATAGAGAGAGAGAGAACGAAAGAGAGAAAGAGAGAGAGCACGCTCACTGAAGTCTATATAGCTGTAATTTTTCTCTTCGCTAGGCAAAGAAAAGTGCCGTCGAGTGCGATGTAGACGACTGCGACTTGATCGAAGCCGATGAGAATGGTCACCTCGGAGCGTGGTAGCCTGCCTCGTATGTAGATGCCTCAACTGCGAGTGCACTGACATATCAAGGTGTGGTCGTGACTACATATATGCTCACGTCCGACTCCGATAGTGTAACGTGTGTTTTACACATGTTCATTGAATTAGTAATCGTAGATAGATTTAGTTGTACATAGAAGCAGGGTTCGGCGTTTAGCATACAGATGAGAAATAGTTAGGTTAGGCAGTTTCTAGGGTGATTGTGAAATGAGGGGAACGGTTGGAACTGGACAGAACGGGTGACATGTGCGCTCAAGATGTAGAGAGTTTTGGGCGAATATATAGGGAGAGATGTAATAGGAAGGGGATTGGGGATTCGGGTTCTGGGCGCGGAGCTGAGCACACGCGCGTATGCGCGTGTGCGGCGTTCTTTAATTGTCTCTTTGTGTGATGCGACGACACTGTGTATGCGTTATTAAAGTTTATTCCGGTTACTACAACAAGTTTTGACTTTATATCTTCATTCTACTGTTTACAATAGACGGCTCACACAAGTTCAGCGTAGGCTATTTCTGCAACAAGTAATGTGGCTGCTCGTACTGGGATGAAGACTTCACTGATGATACCTAGATAGAAAACCGTGCGTGTTAAGGAAATAAACGACTGACTCATTACTTGACTGTGTAATCTAAATCAGTCAACCAGATATCGAGAAATTTATTAATGCCAGTAATTTTCCGAAAGACGTCGAATGCTCGCCTTGCACGAATCTCCTATTTCAAGTAGAACTAGAGCACTCGGAGAGCACAGCCCTCCGCCAAGCCAGCTGAATTCTCTCAATGTGAAATTTTTCATTAATTAATTAATTAATTAAATGGAAAAATTAATTGATTAATTAATTAATTAAATAATTAATTGGATCCGGATCACCACCAAAATGTAATCAATTCTAAGTTACCCCATTTCTGACCTATCCTGAAAATTTTATTAATGAATGAATGAATGAATTAATTAATTGGATCCGGATCACCACCAAAATCTCATCAATTCTAAGTTAGCCCATTTCTGACGTATCCTGAAAATTTTATGACAATCCGTCCATAACTTTTTCAGTTAGGCTTAACCTGTGTGATACAGGCGGTTCCGGCGCGGCGGCGGCGGCGGCGGCGGTGGCGGGCCAATCAGCCAATCAGCGAGCGTGCACAAACCCACAAACCAACACTCAAACACACGCCGGTGAAAACATAACCTCCGCCAAGCCCCTGGCGAATGTAACTATGACGTAGTAGCTTCCAACTATTTGCTAGCCCAACTACTAGCTAGCTACTTTCAAAGACTAGTAACTTTCAACATGATATTATAATAAAACGAGTTTTACCAGCGGAAACAATAATACCAAACAGACTCACATATGTCACAACCAATTTCATTTCTGATAAGTTAAAGTCGAGTGTTTTGTGTATGCGGCATGATGTTACCATGTTACCGTGATTTACGCTATTAAATAATAAATGTGTTTGAAAATATTTATTTTCATTCATATTTTCGTTTTTCTTACTTCTTTTAACTTAAAACTAAACCGAAATAAACGTATTTATAATTAAGTAATGGAATTTAATGAAAAAAACAAGGTCCTTGATAGGGTTCCTCATGACCTCTTAATTTTCAAACTTGGTCGCAATTAAATACTCTTGGTCGTAGAGTACTGCGACTGCTTCACTAAGTGTGGTCAAGTCTAGATCAGTCAGCAGATATAGTGTAACTTAATTATTAATGCCAGTAATTATCCAAAAACGTGGCTCGCTCATCTTTCCCGAATCGTTCATTTAAAGAAGAACTAAAATATAAAATGGTGTTTAGAATCAATTAATGTTGACATCACGTGATTAATGGAATGATCTTGCGAGTGTGTCAGACCCCGCTGTCTCATACATTACGTCTGACATGCGGGTGACACTGCAATTATACAAAGTAACTCCCGCTGTTTTACGTACTACAGTAGTTAATCATTTCCAATATATCCTCATTTCCATTTCTGACCGTACTACGTTTAACGTTCCCATATATCATTATTACTTCATATATAGATTAGTATTTCGTCCATTCGATCGGTTTTCGTGTGGCGCTGGTAACCATCGACTGAATAATGCAATGCATTCAAATGGGTAGCAGTTCTTATGTCAGTTTCTCCCATCTGGTTTTTAACAATTATTGAGGCTTAAGTAAATGCGTTGTTTGTCGGGATCGTACGTGTGCATAAAGTGATTTAAAAAGATAGTCGTAGCCAGGCGTGTAGTGCGCATCGCAAAACGCGACCTCGCTCCTTCGATGATGCGGCGCTGCCCCGCCAAAGTTCACACCTATGTTAATGTATAGGGAACGGGGTTTGGACATCTCGGTGGCATTGCGCCAGATGGAAACGATCTAGAACTTAAACCTAGACCTAGCATTTAAAAAAGAAGCTGCCAGCTAGCCAGGCATGCAGTGCGCATCGAGAAACGCGATCTCGATCTGTCGGCGAAATAACACCATGCAGCAGGATATGATCCAGTTAGGTAGCTAGATAGCTAGACAATTGGCAGCCCGGATCGCATAGCGGCACACTAACACAACTACGCTGCATTGGATTGGAGTAAATTATAACAGGTTTACATAGAGCAACATTGCTCCATAATTGGTCATTTCAGCAGTTGTGGCGATTGCACAAGCCTTTTGACTACGCACGTAGCTAGACATTTCCTAGAAATTCTCGTAATTGTTGGTTCACTGCTCGGTACGCTTCGTTTTCCTGTAGAATTCCTAGTTGGAATTTTTTGTGTTTGAGGCCCCTACTTTATTCTCGTAATTATGGCGTGCGATAGTTGGCGCAACGAGGCTATGTACATACCACTTTCATCACCTTTTTCTGGAGACGTCTTGGCCGGCTAAGCTAGACTGGTACCCGGTGGACAGTTCCACATGCTACACTAACTAAGTTCAGTGTAGCCAAGGATACTTGCCGGAGTGAAGGTGGGTACCAGTCTAGCTATAACCCCTGCAATCGTGACTTCCGCTTGAACCGTATCCATGTTGAGAGTACCAATCTGATCTTTAACCTGTAATATACAGGCTGTATGATGAGGCAGGCAGGTTATGTTGCGCTTCACTACACTCGCCTATAATATATTATCATGGCGCCACAGCACACTCGCAACGGCGAGTGCGGGAGCGTTCGGCGTTAGTTTTTATGACGGAAAGTTGATATACAGTGACACAACAGTGGAACTGCAATTGAGAGGTACACCGTACGGTAGTATTTGTGTATGTGCGTTCATATTATTTTCAGTTTTTACTGACTCTGTCCCAATTGCCTGTGTACTATATGACCAATTCTAACACGACCAGTCGGGCTACTAGTAGTAGTACTAGCACTCTGGTTGTATGCGACCGGACCAAGCATTTACCCGACTGGGTCGGTCGGACGTGGGTTAGTGTCGAACCCTGACAAAGCAGTGTATATACAACATAAAGAAAAAATAAGGAAAACACTTCAGTATAGCCTGTGCAGGCAAAGTGATTTTGCTACACTTTACCATCATTTTGACACTAATAGGTACATACGTATATACCCTATATTTCATCTATTGATTTATACGAGATTCGTCAAATATGAAGTCACTGTGTTCCATCGTCTTAACCTTTTCCATAACATGTTTTTTAACTTGCCCTTTCAAACTAATATATCTGGCTGCAAATCTAATGTGATGTGGTAGGGAGCTGCAAGCTTCAATTCAAGTATATATAATTGATTGTGTTCTTTCCATTGACCTCCACTCTTGGTTTAAAGATTGACAGTTCCCCAGCCCTAGTTTTGAAGCCGTGAATTTCCGAGGTTAATCTAAATCCCTTAGTCATGTATTCGGGACTGAGATTATAAAGGATTTTGAAAACATGGTTTACCATGGATTAATGAAGGCAGTAACTAGTAATTTTGTACATGATTTGTTTCAATATTTAGCTTTCCTGTAAATAAATTTTAGTTTATTGTTGACGTTTTTGACAACTTTGCTTCCTGTAATTATAGCAGTCAAATTGTGTTTTAAGTCTACTCGTAAGTATTTTACTGCAGTCTTACTTTCAATATCTCACCCATTGCATGTGACATCAAAGCTTGTAAGTCGATTGCTTTTATTTTTGGATCGAAACAGAATGGTTTCTGTCTTCCCTAGGTGCAGGGATAGATTGTCTAACCGATTGCATTTGCAAGCTGATTTTTCCTAGACAACCTCAATGTCAGTTGCTGATACTAACAGCGCCGAGTCATCAGCATACAATAAAGCCTTAATTTTTACACTGTCTGCAATATGGTTTACATATATTCAAAATAGCAACGGTCCTAAAATAGATCCCTGAGGTACCCTACATGTTATATCATTTTTGGTAGAAAAGGTACCTCCGACATCTGTCATGTGGCTTCTTCTGCACAGATAGGCCTGGAACCATTCGACCACCTTATAGTGTAGACCAATTGCTTTTAGTTTGGATAGTAAGATTGTTATTATTATTATTTATATTTATATTTATATTTTTATTTCATATGTAATAATAATGGTCTAATTTTTATTATGTTTGCAACTTTTTATGTTTGGAACTTATAGTGAAAACGCCTAAGACCACACGGAAATGAAACCACGGCTAAATCAAAAGCTTTGCTCTCGCTCCCCCCCATCTGTACGACCCCCCATCTAAGTCGCGAGTTCATCCCTGGTCCCAAATGTCTGCCCTCTGTGTCCCCCGCTAAAATTGCGGACTGTTCGCTGGCAGCTATGGATCCGTGCGCCGACTATGCATTCGGCGCACGGATCCATAGCTGCCAGCGCTGCATACTGTCGTAGGACGATCCGCGCTGAGTGGTTAGTATCAACACTTCCTTTTGGCAACACTTCTCTGGTATCCCGTCTCATCTGGATAGGCCTACGTTGAATATCTAAAAATGTATATGATGTATACTAAATCCGAATTCAGGATTTCACATCGACCGTAGCATCCCGCCATTTCCTAATGTACATGAGCAATGACGTGCGGGTCATTTGTTGCCTTAGCCATGTGCAAGATGAAGCTTTTCGGCAGACCTTACGCGTTTAAAAAAGTGAGTGCCATTGCCGAAAGTGATGTGCATGGCAAAACCCGATAGCAGAATTTAATTTCGG
>NW_014578100.1:100799-108821 GCF_000485595.1 Priapulus caudatus
TTGCGCGGCGACAGAATCGCCGAGAGATTGCTGCACTGGTAACGGATTCAGGCAACAGTTTTTGGATTAACTAATCAAATGCATGATTTGAAGCACGTGATAAAATATGGCAGCGCCCTTGGTGTGGAGAAAAAGCAGGAGGATGAACTTGTTGAAATGTGGCAGGAACGCCCGTGTCTTTTTGACATTACGAGTGACATTGCATTGTCGCCGGGTCCCGCACACGTGGCGAGTAAAATCGCCAGTACTGGCAATAAAAAACGCTACGTGTGCGCCCGGCTTAATTAAGAGGTGTAATTTTCAACAAAATTTCCCGGGGATGTTTTGGAACCCCCGGGCCCCCCCTAAACAGGAGGGGGACACCCCCTGAAGTTCACACCCCCATATTACAATCTCGTGATATGTTATGATAAAGATGTCCAAAATTCCACACAGTGGGAGGGGGACACCCCCTCAATTACCCTTTCCCCTCGGGCGCTTCGGTGCCCTTGAGCTCGCATGATTCCCTCCCCCATAGAATTCACTTCTGGATCCGCCACTGGTTGTGTAGGTGGGAGTGTATTAAACCTCAAAATTCACAAATATTGCACTTACAATTTCAATATTTTTTTCAATTCTTTCAAAAGCGGCCATCTTGAAGGTTCTAAATTGCTAAAATCCAAGAGCTTCCGGGGGCTCCGCCCCCTGGACCCCGGGCAAGGGCTTTGCCCCTTCACCCGGCTAGGGACCATAGGGCGGGCCCCTGGACCCCACCCGTTAAGGACTTGCAGTGTCCGCTACGCTGTAACGTATTTTTTACACATGTTGTACAGATGTTACATTGAATTAGTAATCGTAGATAGTTTGGTTGTACATAGAGAAGGGTTGGGCGTTTAGCACATAGGTTAGAAATAGTTAGGTTGGGTACTAGTAGATAGGTTACAGACGTTAGGTTGACACTTGTACAGATGCAGGCCATCTGTACATTTCAGCGCGAATAATTTGAATAAGATCATGAAGTGGTGTGGATTGGTTAGGGGAGATTGAGAACGGGCCGTGATTGGATGCGGGGTTTAATAATATAGGAGGCGTATAACAGTAAGACATCCGGATTGTTACACGCGTGCACTACTTCGTCTCTAGAAAAGTGCCTTTTTGCATTTTTTTTTCGACCGAATTCGGCACTAGAGCTGCAAAATTAGCATTGTCACGCAAGTTGGATCCTCGTGGACTGGAAGAAGGCATTAGAATATAAATTATTTTGTTTTGTATATTCGTGAGACTTCCGTCAGGTGGCGTAGTCAGACGCGACCGGTTCGTGTTTTTTGTGCTATGAAATCGTGTCCAGACACTTTGCAGAAATTCGCATCACTAAGAGCTGGCAAAAGTTCTCGAGGGACATAGAGCATGAATCTGTCTTATTTAACATGAATTAAGTGTATGTTGTCTAAGCGAAAGTAACAGTGTGAGAATTTTTTAATTAATATCTGTTGAGCTCTATTCGCCGCAGCCTATGGACGGCCACTACTGTTGATCAACACCTTAAAGCCACATGTTAAAGAGTGCGCTTTTGCCAAGGAAGTCGAATAATTGAGTTTTAATGGTAATGAAAATCTGTTATGCTAGTGCTTCTAGCATGTTTTGTAGTCACATGCATGCTCACATAACATTATACGATGTTTTATTTAAAATGTGACATGATCCGTGACAATTTGCATTTATTAATAAAATAACTAATTTTAACACACATTTGGTGTCAAAAAATAGATAATTATCTCGTTTTACTCTAATGTGCACTACATCCTAACATGAAAATATCTTAACTTTATAGCTGCATTTTACCTACCGCCTCTTCTAACACTTGGTAACGCATCAACCGCATGAAGCGAACATGATTTCTGTGTTGGGCTCTTTTCCGAACGGATATCCTCGCTCTGAGTTTTCCACCTTTTGAAAATTCGATACCCGTATAGAGGGAAAAAAAATGGTAAATCATTCATCTAAAATTCAGTCTACGTCTCTTCTGCTCTTTAAGGAGCGTATAACAGTAAGCCTCCGAGATATGTTGCACTCTTCACCTCCACCCTCGTTCTAGAAAAGCCTTTTTGGGCATTTTTTCGCCCGAAATGGCACTAGAGTGCAATAATTTAGCATTGTGAACGCAATTGATGCCTCGGAGTGGAGAAGCTTAGAATAAAATATTCTTTGTTTTCATCGCCGAGATTCGTCAGTGCGTATCAAAGAGCGACGGTCGTGTTTTTTTGTGTATTAAATGTGTCAGACAACTTTGCAGAAATGCATCATAGAGCGGCAAAAGTTCGAGCGGACATAGGCATAACTGTAGTTATTTAACATGAATAAAGTAGTTGTTTAAATGCGAGTAACAGTGTGAGTATTTTTAATTAATTCGTTCGATTTGCTTATTCAGTGCTTGCAGTCCTATGACGGCCACTACGTTGTTCACACCTATAAGGCACGGGAGAGCATTTGAACGGGACGATTGGAACGGGAAGGACTGGACGACGCGACTCTGACTGTTTGTTTGTAAACAATATATTTCTTTAGTGAACACAAAATTATACTTCTTCTTGATTATTTCTACTATAAATTATAACATACAAGCTACGTCGCTACATTTGGTGCCAGTGACAGTCGAATCAGGTTATGCAAAACAACGTAAGGTACACGCTATAATATCATATCACAGGCTGTAACGATGGAGAGGAAGAAGCGACGAAGCAAAGATGGAACGGAACAAGAACGCAACTTACAAGGAACAAGAGCTGAACGAGACGAAGATACGTAAACGGTGAGTGAAACAAACTGTGTCGGCATATATACAATCGTAAGTAAAGTTAAAAACGATAGTTTAAAACCACAGCGTGTAATATACAAGGTGATAGTGAAATACTGTATATATACATGCGCCATGTTTCTTATCCCTTATCCAAAAGGTGCATGTTATGTTATTGAGATGCTTATAGGCTACTTGCAGAGCGGAACAATATTTATAATAATAAAGACCGATACAGTTGTTTCACAAGCTTACAAGATAGTATGTGTGTATGTATGGTTAGTAGGTATGATGTCGATGTAACAGGTATAGTTAGTCATGTGTCGCTGAACACGCATGATACAACGTACGTATGGCTGAATCTCACGGTCAGCTAACTCGATCAGCATTATGCGGGTTGAAGCAGAATTGTCTTAGATTTGAGAGATTTGAGAGATTTAAGAGCTAGATGTCGGGCCATGGGGCCATGGGCGGGTATACGGTAGCAGGAGCCTGTCACGCGCGACAGGGCGCGCGCAGTTTTAATCAACGTATAATCGGTGTGTAAGTTCGTGTTCCGCACATGATCGGTCCTAGGACTCACGTCGGGGTACAAGAGTCGACGTTATTGAACGGCATTTCTGTACGGAAAACCGTTACGTTTAGCTAACGATGTCGGTATAGTAGGAAACATCATATTGTAACATGTTTGATTACAAATTTCTTACACAGGTCGTTACACAAATCCACGCGATGCTGGCGTGGGAGTCTTTCACACTTACCGGGAAATTAGGAAGGGTTAGTGAGACTACGAATGCGTCTGGAGAGAGCAAGGGAGCTCTACGGTTAAACGCACATGCAGCCGATCAACGCGTCAGCGCTGATTGTGCCATTGTTCGCATGAGTGCACATGCAGGGTGTCTGAAATTGTTATACTGTTTTAGTATAGGGAGACGACAGTCACAAGGAGGCAGCGGAACGGAGAGTTAAATTCGTTCGAGCACCGTTCGCTTTTCGCACAACTGCATGCAGTGGTTGAATTGTCATTAATATTTTTCTACTTACAGATAAATAGTAGAACACACGTTTAGAATGGCGACACAGATTACAGTGTGAGAGCAGGGTGCGGTGTGAGTGTAATTGGAGCTATAGCATTTACAGGGTGCAGTGTCAGTGTAGTTGGAATTATAGCATTTACAGAATGTGCAGTGGATGTTTGTCAAGCCGTTTGAAGTGCATGCATGTGTTATGGTTGAGTGTGAATGAGAGTATGGTACCAGTTGTAAATAGTGTAATATATTGAAGTGCAGTCTGCTAGTATTATTATGAGGATTGATATGCTGTATTTATGATTAATCATACCGTGATTTAATATTGCTGGTAGCATTGAAGTTCTAGTATCGGGGACCACGGTGCGAGGTGTTATATGTTAGCTATAAGTGTAGGAAAATAATTGTGAGTAGGAGTGAACGGGATTAAAATGTTACGAGAATGGGGAGTAAAGGGGTTAAGAATTAAAATGTTATGATCGGGAAGGATGGTTGTTTTAGTAAAGTGGGCTGGCTTGATATAGATTTTGAATTGTAGGGTATTACATAAGGTTGATATTTGATTTTGATATTGCGATTTTGATACATGTGTGCGCACACATATATTAAAGGCATGGTCATCGTGATATCGGTTAGGAGAGAGCTACTGTCCGGTGGTTTCGATAATTGTTGCAGATGCAGGGACATTATGAGAGCAGAGCGCATCAGACGAATCTTTCGCTGCACAGTTGGACAATATTTCGGCAGGACATTCAGACGGCAGTCGGTACAACATTTTGGCAAGAGGAGGAAGAAAACTACCTTCATCACTTCAGTGACTTCAATACTTCAGCGAGAATTCAACGGGCAAATTCAGCAGAGTCGACGATCTTCAAATTTGTGAGAACAATATTTGTTAACACAAACAGTAATGTGTTAGCAAATTATCAGTGTTGGTGAACTTTTGGCAAACCATTGGACATTATCGAAGAAATTAAAATGCCACAGCACATTTTAACAATTACGTCCTATACAATCAATTATTGCATCGGCATCAGAAGAAGCAGCGCAGAGGATCAACATCAAGACCAGGGAGGACATCATAACATCGTAACATCGTCGAGGATCAAGATTATTATATTGTATTGTATGTATTTCATTGTGTTATTGTATGTGTTGTTGTATTGTATTTCAGGTATGCAGTATGTATTGTGTATTATGTATTATGGTATATTTTGAGTTTTGGGGGTTGTATTTCAGGTTATGCAGTGCTGGTATTTATTGAGTTGTTGTGTTGCATTGGGTTGGTGTAGTTTGTGTATTGTTTCTCTCTTTTCAGGTTTCGTTTCAGGGTTTTTAAGGAATTGTATTATTGCACAGATGGTTTACTTGGCAATTCGTGTCAAGTATATGGTGTTATATCATTGTGGTCAGTGAGTTATTTGTTGGCGGCAGTGTAAAGCCATAGCGTTGGGATACCATGGTGCTGGCTTTGGTACCATAGATAATAGGTTGTGTAAAATTGTGTACAGTTATTATGTGGGGAGGGGGGATGTGTTCAATGAAGGAGTTATTGTAGACGGTATGATAGACAAAGAACGGAATTTATTTATTGTTGGGCTCTATTTCGTCAGGAACAGGTGTGTGTGTGTGTGTGTGTGTTCGTGTGTGTGTGTTAGAAATATGGGGGCTTGGGGAGTTAGTTAAAGAGGAATTTAGAATCCGCGGGGCGCTGAATCGATGATGGCATCATTGTTTTGATGAAGGGGGAGATAAATGTAACGTCTCTTTTACACATGTTGTACAGATGTTACACTGAATTAGTAATCGTAGATAGTTTGGTTGTACATAGAGAAGGGTTGGGCGTTTAGCACATAGGTTAGAAATAGTTAGGTTGGGTACTAGTAGATAGGTTACAGACGTTAGGTTGACACTTGTACAGATGCTGGCCATCTGTACATTTCGCGCCTAATAATTTGAATAAGAGAAAGAGTGGTGTGTGATTAGTTAGGGTAGAGTGGAACTGGGCCGTGATTGGATGCGGGGTTCATATATAAGGGACGGGAGAGCATTTGAACGGGACGATTGGAACGAGAAGGACTGGACGACGCGAATCTGACTGTTTGTTTGTAAACAATATATTTCTTTATATTTCTTTTAACACAAAATTATACTTCTTCTTGATTATTTCTACTATAAATTATAACATACAAGCTACGTCGCTACAACGCGCATACACTTTTCGTATACTTTGCGATGGAATTAACAGCGAATTCATCCCCCCACACACACAACTGAGGACCTGTCTACGCCACTGTAAGCCACGGTTCGTATTCCGTAATTTCATCTAAGATTTAACTCGGTACATTTAAGCATCTGGGAATTAATCATAGATTCATAGCTGCTGCTATGTTCGTAAGTTCTGTCCTTGTCTAAATGTGTAAATACTGTGTGTCTATTTTTGCGACCTCGTCCCTTGTTACAATAATGACATCGTGCGAAAGCTGTCGTGTAGAGGGTATATCAATCAGCCCCACACATGCGCACATGATCACGCTGAGTTAGATAAATCAACACCACGCATGCGCACATAATCACGTGAACACCATACCAGTTTCTTTGTAGGTGCGAATGTGAAACTTTCTAATCATTAAAACCCTGTCTGCTGCTAACTCCGTCTGTCTGTGTACTAGCTTCCAACATGGCGGAGATAAGAGGTTGGTGTACAATGTAAGATTCGATCTGTTTCACTGATGATTTTTTACTTCCGGCTCCCGTTGCATGTTCTCGCCACAACTCCATGAGTTTTATATCGATTCGACTAAAGCTGCTATATATGGTCGATGACACAATTGTAATCAACGATGTAGAATTCGAGCCATGTACCTTCATTAAAAAGAAATGACAAATATAGATTAAATAAATAAATAAATATCTCTCCTCTCTCTGCACACAGACATATATATATATATATGTAACGTTTTTCCCCGTTACGTGGGACTAATCTCTCTCTCGCTCCCTCTCTCTCTCCCCCTCTCTCTCCCTCTCTATATCTCTCTCCCTCTCTTTCTCCTTCTCTCTCGCTCTCAGTCTGTCACTCGCTCTCTCTCATCTGCTCACCCCTCTATCCTTTCAAACCGCTACATCTGCCTATCTCTTCCGCTTTAATTCTGTTTATCTCTCGATCTCTCCCTCTCCCTCATTCTCTCGTTTCTTCTCCTTCTTTCCGTGCGAGTGTGCGCTTCCGTATACGTGCGAGCGCATGCTTCCGTATGCGTGCGTGCTTCGGCGCGTGTGCTTCAGTGTCTGTGCGTACTTCCGTGCGTGTGTGTGGCCCTGTGTGTGTGCGTACTTCCGTGCGTGTGCGTGCTTCCGTGTGTGCGTGCGTTCTTCCGTGCAGGTGCGTGGCTCCGTATACGTGTGCGGCTCCGTGTGCGTGCGTGCTTCGGTGTGCGTGCGTGCGTGCGTCAGCGTGCGTGTGCTTCCGTAATCGTGCGTACTTTCGTGCGTGTGCGTGGCCCTGTGCGTGTGTGAGACCCCTTACGTATGCGTGCATCGGCGTGCGTGTGTGCTCTGGTGTGTGCGCGTGCGTGCGCCTGCGTGCTTCGGTGTGCGTGTGTGATGGTAAGTGCAATAACCGTGCATCCGCGGGATAGCCAGCGGCCGATCGTTGAAGACGTCACACCTCGGCAACTACGCTTTTGCATCGCGTCGATCGTTCCGTGGCTTAAACAAACACATGCAAGGATGTTCGTAAAAAACTGAAACCTCATTAATAGTCGCACACTCACCCACACGCACGCACGCGCACGTACGCACGCACGCACCGCACACACGCAGGCACACACAAACACACACACACACACACACAGACACACACAGACACACACGCACACACAAACACACGCAGGCACACACACGCACACCGTACGCACGCACGCACGCACGCACGCACGCACACACACACACACACACATGCACTCACGCACTCACTCAGCATAACCATAAAGCTCTCTCCGTTTATCGTGCGCTGCTTGTTTAAAGTAGTTTGTTTTTTACGGTGCTCGATTTCCACGCACGCTAGTCATTATACTCTAAGAGTAACAAAAATGTTATCTTTATACAATCTTTATACGCACAGAGGAAGAACGTGCAAGAGAGAGCGAGAGAGAAAGAGAGCGAGAAAGAGAGAGAGAGAGAGAGAGAGAGAGAGAGAGAGAGAGAGAGAGAGAGAGAGAGAGA
>NW_014578101.1:0-6593 GCF_000485595.1 Priapulus caudatus
ACGCAAAAACACACGCACGTGTGCACGCAAAAACACGCACGCGTACATGCAAAAACACACGCACGTGCGTACACGCAAAAACACACGCACGCGTGCACGCAAAAACACACGCACGCGTGCACGCAAAAACACACGCACGTGTGCACGCAAAAACACGCACGCGTACACGCAAAAATACACGCACGCGCGTACATGCAAAAACACGCGCACGCGTGTACACGCAAAAACATACGCACGCGTGCATGAGAGCACGACGGCAGATATATACACATGAACAAGCATGGACACACGCACGCACGCGCACGTAAACGTAAACCCACATGTATTTATAGTACACATACACATACGCACGCGCACACGAACGCACGCACACGCACGCACGCACGCACGCACACACACACACGCACACGCACACCCACACGCACACACGCACACACACACACACGCACGCAACCACATACACACGCACGCACGCACGCACGCATACACACACACNCTTTCTTGTATATATCTTTCTTGTATATATCACATATTGTATCATATCATGTATCTTTACACCGGTTTTTTAAACTCATGTTAGATATCGGTCTAAGAGCTGTCAGAGCTCATGTTCACATGTTATACACTATACCGATGAAAATAAAGCTTTATCTTATCTTATCTTATCTTATAAGCAAATATGGGAATTTCCAATAAAAGAATGCGTTTTTAATGTATTTACCACGATTTACGTATAGAAACTATATGTTATTTGTAATGATCTCTCCGTATCTTTCCTTGGAGTTTTTATCCTTTTTCAATGCCTTTCAGTAGATTTTTCTGCGTTTTCTGCGTGCTGATTATTTTGTGCAGGCACTCGATCATTTTGGAAATCCTCCAACATTTTTACTTTTTTCTTAGTTAAGTTAGTTCATGTTTCACTGTTATTTAGGAAGGAAGGTAAAACTGTGCATTCGTATAATTTCACTCTTGCTTCTATAGTATGATTTCCATAATTTTGCTCTTCTGCCCATAATAATATTTCCCTCATCATGAAATGTTGGAGGATTTCCAAAATGAGTGTCTGCACATAATTTAATCAGCACGCAAAAAAACGCAGAAAAATCTACTGAAAGGCATTGAAAGAGGATAAAAACTCCAAGGAAAGATACGGAGAAATCAGTACAAATAACAATATAGTTTCTATACGTAAATCGTGGTAAATACATTAAAAACGCATTATTTTATTGGAAATTCCCATATTTGCTTATAAAACATCCAAGAGATGGCGCTGTCGCATGTAAACATTAGCTGCAAATTAATTATTTGTGTACCTCATTTCGGGCCGAGTTCAGTAATTTTTAGGGCATTTCGGTGAATGTTTTTTTGACATTTCAGCTCCGGACTGCTTCTTCCGGTGGAATTTGATGTTCTCATAGCGCCTTTCGGTGTTTTAAGGTGCCTTGCGGTGCCTTTCAGTAATTAGATGGACCGAGTCCGCAGCAAATCAGAAACTTGCAATATCGAATTCGTAAAACCTAGTTTTACGTCAATAAACTAGGTTTTACGTCGATAAACTGGGTTTTACGGTCGTAAAACTAGGTTTTACGGCCGTAAAACTAGGTTTTACGTCCTAAAACCCGGTTTTACGTCGATAAACTAGGTTTTACGGTCGTAAAACCAGGTTTATCAAATTGAACTATCAATATCGGCCGATAAACTAGGTTTTACGTCCTAAAACCCAGTTTTACGTCGATAATAGTCTCGAACTTTATGTTTGCCAACATGCTAACCTGCGTATACTTGTGTTTTGTTCATATGGGCCACCGTACATATGGGCCACCCTGCCCCTGCATAAACGCCAAAACAGCCGAGCGCAAAGGTATAGTCAAGAATTACCCCACCTAAAGACACACAGGCGTGAGAATAAATTCATCAGAAATTCAAAGTCCTCGACTATCACCAGGGGAAACGCGTTAAACTTGAAAAAAGTCATAAACATGATAATCTCGTATTTTCAGAACATTTTATCAGGTTTTTTTTTTCATAATCTTCATACGCAAACTGCAATTGTATTGCAACGTATCGTAACCGTGTAATCGTATCGTAGCGGTGTTACTGTACAGCGATGTTGCGAGATCATTCCACTGCTCAGCGAACTCTGGCAAAAATGACATTTCACACAAAAATACTGACATCAGTCGTCGAGTAAGCCGCGACTGTAATCGCGTACGACACACAAACACAAATAGGATAATTGTGGTTTCATATCACCGGCTATTCAGAGAGGAAATCATGTGTCTTTCCACGCCACTACGTCCGGCAATATAACATTAAACACAAACCAAAAAGCAAAGAAACCTGGTGGACAAAACATCTACCGTACGTGCTTTCTGGCACGCGCGAACAATTAAGAATTTTACAATATCTAGACATCAATCCTCTCTGCTTATTATGTACGTATGTGTATGTATACGTTTAATTCTTTGGAAACTAGAGCTAAAAACGTCAACTCTAGCAGATTTAACTACCCTGTACATATATTTTGCACACAAATATAAATTGGGGTTTTCGTTCGCTTAATTTAAACGATACCGTTAGAAGTTTTTAAAAGAGCAAGTCACGGGAGTCAATGTGTGCCCACTTACACAATCCGCTTGCTTTTCATGCTACCCGTTACATCACAAATACCAAAGTACAATTTTACATGTGGAATGCGCGCAAAGAAACGTTCTTGCTCGTAGCAAACTCAATTCAGTTTACTTTTATTTCACGAACAGTGACACAAACGTTACTTTATTCCTGCAAATACACTGGAATTCGCACGCAATTGGGTATCACACACGATTTTCAAAACTGTTTACTGGACGTCATTTTGAATTATGATATTTCGAAAGGTTGCGTTACATTGAAACAGCAGTTCTGAATGTATGTATGCGGGATGCCTGCATGCATTTACGCACTCATGCAGCAGCAACACGCAGACCCAAGCAAAAGCATCGTAAATCACTGCTGAGCCTGCTGCATATTGAGAAAGGCTGGATTCTGCCGCACGTTTTGACGCATACCATGCAAGTCTTCAATCTCCTGCACATTGGGAGATGTTGCAGCATCCAGAGAGCGAGGCCAAGATTTCTGTATCAGTCAACTACTGAACAACTTCAACATGCATTTGAAGGATATGTAGTGGACTTGATTATTATAAGGATACCTACATATGCTTATACCAATAACGATCGAGGGAGGGCTGTAACGACTAGCCTTAGTACCGGTGGCCACCACCACCTCTTCCATAGCCACCACCTCCACCTCTATCTTCACCCCCTCCATATTGCTGAAAAGTTCCTCCTTGTCCGTGATGTGGTTGGTTGTAAACTCCTCCACCACCACCTCCTCCCCCCCGTCCTCCTCTGCCACCTCGACCTCCTCCACCTCTGTATCCACCTCCTTGGTCTCCCCTTCCACCACCTCCTCCACGGTAACCACCACCCCAGCCGCCACCACCTCCTCCTCGACCTCCACCTGCAAAACAATAGTGACCAATGAACACAGGGTGACTAGGATAAGCCATCGTTAGTTAGAATGAATCAAATGTGTGCTCAACATGGCAAACATGTAGTATTGAAATAATTCATTTAAGCCCGCCGCACACGCTGTGGAACTTCAACACTCAATTCGCATTGTTCTTGATTGTTTGCTTGGACACGGACCGTCGTTGAAGAGAGCGTTCACACGACGTTTGATCGATCAGTTCTTGGACATGACTTTATGCGAGCTGAGAAAAAAATACAATGCGTCCAAGCGAACAATCAAGCGAACAATGCGAATTGAGTGTGGAAATTTACACAGCCACTCCGCACACGCTGTTCAATCTTCCACACGTGGAAGAAAATATCAAACACGTGTGATATTTTCCACACGACGCAGATCGAGGAATTTTGCATCCGCACACGCTGTTCAATTTTCCACACGTGGACGAAAATATCAAACACGTATGATATTTTCCACACAACGCAGATCGAGGGATTTTGCATCCGCACACGCTGTGGAACTTGCTGCGCCATCGTCCACGTGGAAATAAGTTTCAAGACAAACACATTTAAGGACGCCAACTGCAACTTCATTTGAACGCAACACATGTTCGCAAGTACGCAAGTAAACAAGTTGGCAAAGCAACTAATTATCGAAGTAAATACAAGTTTCCTAAACGGAAATAGGTGGCAGCCATAGCGCCCTCCACCACCTCCCCCTCCCCCACAATCGAGATTTCGTTTTGCACCGCCCCTCCCCCCTCCCCCCCAACCAATTTCCGTTTTGCAACTTGCTGTGTGCTTGCGTACATGCGTACATGCGTGCTTGCGTGTTTGTGTTTTGTTCATATGAGCCACCGTAGGAAGGAGAGATAGAAAGAGAAAGCCACAGTGCGAGAGCGAGAGAAACAGACAGAGAGAGCGAGAGAAACAGACAGAGAGAGAGAGAGAAACAGAGAGAAAACATCGCTACAATAAATACACGTTATGCTTATCAATGCACTCACGGGCATTTAAAATCAACAATATTTTGCATTACATACGTATAGTATGTAATGTTGTCTTTTACCATTTTTCTCAGTAAAATAAAAAAGGTTCCTTACGAGGGATTTTGTTGAAATATACTGACTCTTACATAGAGTGGGGGAAGCATACGGTGGTGTGATAGCTACTTACCTTGTCCCCCCGCTTCCCGTTTCTTAAAGAATGGCATCTCTGCAGGGGGAGGTTGAGCTTCGTAAGGCCGCCCACCGCGATCAGGAACCTAAAAAAAAACCTGCACTTGACTCGTGTGCTTTTGCTATTTCTAGTGTCAGTCACCTGTGTCCAGGGAAGATTGTAGTAACACTCGTGGAGATAAGCAACAACATTAATGGTGCGCCCGGTCATATGAAACATTAAAATGAGATTTGATATGATTAATTGCTTCACCTTTTTAATTACATGATCAGCAGCTTCACTCACAATCACATATAGCATTGTGTGAAACCGTTATAGGTTACTAATAAATAATATTCACTGCAAAGAAATTTCATCAAAAATACTGTGACTGTAAAGAAATATGTATAAAAAGGTCAGCAATCTGGTAGCCATCCATGCGTCTGTGAAGATCGTGTCTCTAGGAGCTATTATCTCTCAAGCGTGGAAAACAAGTTTAGATAACCCACCTGTGGGCGTGGCTGCGGTATAAAAACATGAGAAAACATACTTAATAATGCAAAATGTGATAAAAACTATGGGTTTTCAAACCTTCAGCGTCGGGATGTTTGTCACATAGATGCATTGATCAAATAGGTGCACATGTCTAACAGAAGGCCTATGGAATTAAGTGCCAAAAGTCCACAAGTTGAAAAATTCAAAAAGTTTTTAATTGAATTGAAATATAGTTAGTTTTATTACAGGAAATCACTGTCAACGAAAATTACACTCAGTTATCTGTATAATGTACGTATCATAGAAATTTCAACGCTGATGCCACAGTAATACATTCTCAAGAACTTATAGACTCGCTGAATAAAACAACAACGACCACAACAACAACAGCCAATATCCTACACTTATATCCTCTCTAGCTATCGACGTTAACTAAAGAAATCGCTCAATATTTGCATAGAACATTGTTCCTGTGTCGTTTTGTTGCATTCACACCTAATTTCATATAGTGATGATATTGCTTCAAATTACGAGTTTGCTGATTTCACGAGCAAGACCTTTAAGCAAGCCAAGTACGTTTAGTGTCAACTCAGTATGCTTAGGGTTAAGACCGGCTTTAGTGAAGCGCAGCGTGCCAGCGAGAACCCGAACAACATTCGTGCACATCATCAGTACATTTTTTAGATGTGTGTGAACTGCGCTGGTGTGCTTGTATCTACTCTAACCAGCTGTTTGAATAAACAAACACACGACCATACGAATATACCGCGGCGCTTCGCTAGTGTTGTATCGTGAAAAGAGTGATAGCTTCAGGTTCTCGTGGAATCGTGGATCGTGGCATCGTAGCATAGAACCGTGGCAGGTGTGCGTTCATGTCAATGTTTGGAGAGTGCATGAGATCTTGCAGCAGTCGTAGGGATGTAGAGCGAGACTTGTTAGATACGGTATATAATGATGGTGACTTTATTAGTAACTTGACACAATATAAATTATATATACATACATACTACATCCTAGGTTACGTCCATATTGGTTAATAGTCCCGCCTGCGAATTTTTTTTCCCTAACCAACATATCCAGTCGAAGAATCTGATTGGTTGTGATTGGTTCATCCTGTCTCCTGATTGGTTCAAAAACACATGTGCTGGCTTATTTAGCAGATGTCATGTGCTATTTCTCATGAAGTCTTTCTGGCGTAATGGATAGCACACCAGCTTTATGTCTGAAAGGTCGGTGGTTCGAATCATCCCGTTTGCTTTTTAATTACTTTTTTTGTTTCTGTATTTTTCTATCTTTATCCATTATAACTATTGTTTTCTAACGGAAATATTTGCATGATTGATTTACAACAATTAAATATTTTAATGAATTTTAACGAATTATTTTTTTTTTAATAATTGAATTTCATTTATTAGTCTTAATTAAATTTAA
>NW_014578101.1:11392-18939 GCF_000485595.1 Priapulus caudatus
TTTCTTGCAAATCATGGGGGGGGGGTGACCCCCCACCCCACCCATCATTTGCAAAACATTTGCAAGATGTTTCTTTTTCTTTTTCCTCTTCTTCTTTTCCTTTCTTCCTTCCTTCCTTTCTTTTTTCTTTCTTTTTCTTTTTTATTTTATTTTATTTTTTCTTCTTCTTCTTCTTTCATTTTTCTTGCAAATGATAGAGGGCGACCGCCCCCCCTGCCCCCCCTGTGGCGCCGCCCCTGGGGTTAGGGTTAGGGAGTAGGCGTAGGCGACTCCCTAGACTCGTTAGTGGAGTAGGCGAGGTACGGTCCGGCATATTAGATAGTACTAGCAGAGCATATAAATCACGTTGATTTATATGCTCTGGTACCTGGGTACGTTCCGGTATACCGGACCGTACCCAGGGTACGTTCCGGCAGTACCCTGGGGGACATAGACCCTCTCAGCTCTAGTATCTCTAGCTGCGGCGGGCCGTAACGTGATGATCAATGCAGAACTCGTCTACTAGTATTTACAAACTATAGTTACTTAGCAACGCTTATAAACAGACGCGCTGCGCTGGCCGGCGCCGGCCTGGCCGGGTTAGAGTACAGGTAATTAATAATCACTGGAAATTTCCCCAGCAACAGAGTTCGGCTATGCTAGAAGCGCGCGCGTGACGAAATCGTGTTCGGAGAGAGAGAGAGACACGGTCTAACACGCGTATAACGCATTTTCACCATGCCATATGCCACATGTTCAGGTGTAGACTGTAGGTACGCCGCGGCCACTCGTGTAAAAACTCTAGGCGCATGACGCGGCGCGTTGGTCGGCTAGCGGCCATGTCACCGAGTAAACATCGTGATTGGAATTCGGTGGGCGTAGTCATTGACGTGATCGAGCTAGCCGACTTCTTTAAGGAAATGCGCCTTATCTTAGATGCGCGCGAACGCCAAACATGCTTTATATACCGTTTAGAAATTGCCTCTGTCCGTCCAGCGCGAAATCGCCGTCGCCGGGGGCCCCGTTTTCGCGAAGAGCGTTTCACACCCCCGATATGGGGAAGCTGTTAAAGTTGATCGAAGGGGCGGCGTTGTTTGCTCTCGGGGCGCGGCGTTGTCGCGCGGCTGCGCTGTCGCGCACCGGTGGCCGCATCACGTACGTCTAGGGCCGGTTTATTTACCGCTGCTACAGGGGTGCGTTGATTTAACGCTGCTGCAGGGGCATGATTTTTTCATCATTCTTTCGTTTTGCGATGTCAGATGACCTCGGAGGTCAAATCCAATGTGCCCATGTTCCAATGTATCCAAAGTTACATGTAATGGCCATACTTGGACATATATATAGAGTGGCCGATATTGATTTGAATCGAGAACAGACGAACAGAGAAAGCTACGATCATAAGATCATAAGATTAGACAGCTACGATCATAAGATCATAAGATTAGACAGCTACGATCATATGGTTAGTACTAGAGCTAGCGCAAGTCAGATGTATACAAAGCTACACACGCCGGATCCGTAAGACTAGCCTAGGTTTTTTTTATCTATAATTCTCTTGACTAACATATCGTACTTCAATCCACGGGTGCATTTCTGCTTACAGAAAGATTCATAAATATAATTGTGCTCATTTGGGATATTTCGCACTGTTTGTGCTGGTACAGAAAGTAAAAACGCACGAGTGATTACAATTTTCGCGTATTTCTCAATGGCGCGCGGAGGCAATGTTATACCGCTTGACCTCTGACCTTAATTTGCGCCGGGACTTTCCGATCTGGCTGTGAATGAAACAGAATGCAGAATATGTGGACACGTCGATGCAAACGATAATGGAATGTCTTTTCACGTTGATCGTATCACGAAGATAGTACTAGGTAGAAACGAAAATATTTCCAACATTGCCACGCTAGAGGATGAAGGTGGTGGCGTAACGGGTGGGTGGCCGTGTGCCGAGTGCGTTCAGATACTAGGAATGTTTAATATACCTTCTCAACCGAGCAGAGTTTATTAGAGACGTTATTTCAATCTCGGACTCTTACGGAAGTGGGCAGAAAAAAGACCAGGATTATCAAGTGGCACCAATAAAAGGCAGCCGGAAACAAATCTCGCAGAATTTAATATCAGTTCGCAGACAGAGACGAAAAACTGCCCACAGGTTGATAGAATGCGATCCAGTTTAGAGAGATAACGTACTAAACGGGGGTTGTGCTGCCCAACTGAAAGGAATAGCAATTAAAACCCACTAGCTGCTTGAGGTGTTAAGGAACTAGGCAATCGTACTTAGTGACGGCCAACACGGTCCATGTACCTAGCAGCAGAAAAACTTCCGCCTGCGGTGCGCTTCCTGCCAAAACATTAATCAGCCTATCTTACTACCCCGGCACGCAGCGAATGTTGGTAGACTCACAAGGAGCGCCTCAGCCATGCAAATGACGCGACGCTAGGGCCTACCCATGTGTGCGTGCAAAGACGACGTGCAAAGAAGACGACGTAAGTGAGCAAAGACGACACGCTGTATCGTAGAATTTGGACGCAACAACACAGAGGTGCGTGCGCACAAATGCGCAGTAGACATCTGGGCCTCCGATGCCTCAAAAACAAAACGGACGCGATAAATTATTTTTATTGTTATTATCTACTAGTCCGGCAAAATAGGGCATATGGTTTGCATGGCGGTATATAGTTTTTCTTACGTTCGTTTTCTTATGTTCTTGCACCAAATAAGGCATTTCTAACAACTGGCAGTTGCTCAGTTGTGGGGAATTTTATTTAATGTAGATTTATTCAAAGCCGCATCATAAACAATTAATCATCCGTTTATGGTCATATAAACAGCCAATTAGAGCAGTCCAAAATTCTGGAATGGATATGTTGGTTAGGAAAAAAAAATTCGCGTCCCGCCTGGCTGTCTCTCGTGATCTGTCCTCTCTCGCTCTCTCCTCTCCGTATCTCGGTCTCCTGATAACTCTATATATCTCCATCTCTATTATGTTCCATATGTACACTATTTCAAAGGCAGGTCGGACGCTTCTTCGATCCGACCGGTTGTCACTACCGTACCTGCTGCTTAGTATAGCAATAACGTGCAATTGTCTTTCAACTCATGGTGCGCGGTGGGGCTACACCGGCTTAATTAGCTGCACGCCTCCACGCCAGTTAGCTTACAATAGTAGCATGAATAAACGTGCGATTGAGCTGGCTTCGCCTTTACTGCCACTTGACAGCTAATCATGTAACTTGCATACAGCATATGGTACCCACGTGTGTTACTGATTTTAAAGAAAAAGGGTGCATTTTTTGGTCTAAATTTCATTAAAAGTGTCATATCAAAACAAGTTTTTTTTTAAGAAATAGAAAGGAATACTTAGTGTAAGTAAGAGTGTAAGCACAGAACGTGAAATGAGTCTATACTTTCTGCAAACTGCCGCGAATATAAAAATGGGCTATTCGAAAATTAGTTCCTCGAAATTTGTAAAGTATTCTTCAATTTCTCACCTTCACCACCTAGAGAGTGCAAGTAAATCTCTGCTGCGAATATCATCCGAACAAAATATTGTGCAACGTCGCAACCAACTAAAAATTTCACCTAGCGATTACATTGAAATTTGTTCTTCGAAAAATTACTTCCTTGCCTACTTGGCTTGCAAGGCAGGAGGCGGGGTAGTTGCGCGACCTATTTGATAACTATAAATAATCAAAAAAAGAAAACCCCAAGCAAACCAATGACAAAAAGCAAAAAGCAAAAAGGTTTCATCCTTCAGATTTAAGCGTTATTTCACTGACTTTGTGAAAAGTCAATAACTCCCATGATTTAATATATGTGGATAAATACGTTGAAAATAATCTCGGAATAGTAGTATTATACTGAATTTTGTGGTATGTTATCCCGAACCTTTGAAGCCGGCGACCCAAAAGCCTTAAGAGATTGCCGAACCAACACGGTTCTGAGCCAGTTTCCACATTCTGTTTAAAATATTTTGCCCATATGTCAACTATAGGTTTCCTCCTGATTATATTATATATCATTATAAGCACTACCTGCACCCCTCCATGGTGGACGTGAAATTACATTTATACGAGGTTTCGCTGGTTAGTTAGGTTGACATTAGCTCCTTTTATTACAACTGATGTCAGAGAATGTATTTCCATCTGAAATCATGGATGGAAAGTCTCTAAGCCGATATTCCCGTGCCCGTGGTTACCATAATTAGTTACCACACACCTGGCTAGATAGCTGAACATCACGACTCTAGGGGAAGCAGTGCGCATCGGGCGTACACATCTGACACGTCGCTATTACCGTTATTAGCAACCACTGTTACATTAGCAATATGATTGCCCATTGCGCGCAACCGCGAATCAGGGTCAAGCAAGCTAATTTCATCAATGATTCGGTAGCAGAGGAAAAATGCCGGTAATCTGCGAGGATGATGGCAACAGTGCGGCATCCAGTTAAGACGTACTAATAGATTCACATTATAGTGGCGCGTCAAAAGTGCACGATTCTAAATAAACGACTATAAACGTCGGAGCAAATATATAAATCATAGATCCTAGAGGCTGTGTAAAGATATCAACTGCGCGAGTCAAGCCAGCACGTATTTTTATTATGCACTGTACACCCGTGGGTAAGATGCCCGACTCCACACACATACGCACGCACGCACGCACGCACGCACGCACGCACGCACGCACGCACGCACACACACACACGCACACACACATATATATATATATATACGAGGTTAGGTTTGTCGTTTCTATTTAATACTTCACACTTTACAGGATATGTTACAATTTAACAGGATATAATAAACCACAATTAGATGAACGAAAGTAACAAAGAAGGAAGTAATTGAGCATGTCTCTCACAAAGTCTTTACAAGGGGAGTCGTTCACAGATCTCACGAACGTTACGATCAATAGTAGACATAGCGGTCTGTGATACGAAACCAACTGCTGTTTAAAATGTGTAGCAGAGGTCTTGGGCTGATTTCCCTACATGACACCCACGGCGCAGTCACGAAGCCACCAATATACTCCAACAGACGCAGTCCATGCGTGGACGGACATTAAAGGAATTATTTCATAAATAAATGCAGAATCGCTAAGATAACTATGCTAATATGAGCAAAATATAGCGAAATATAGTCTCACATAATAGCGAACATATTACTGACTACTCCAGCATAAAATTTACCATGAAATTGTGATGTAAAGACCGGCGCACACGTGAGTAATTTTACTAAAGTAAAATGTCGCATGAGTCAAAATACTCACGCGTAATATTTTCAGCGTTCGCCGCACACGTGAGTAAAATTACTCAAGCAATAAGTGGTAATGCAGATCACGTGACTGTGCGCAGCCAATACTGGGCGCACAATGATTTAAACGCATGCGCTGTGAGTACCAGTGTTGAGTGAATTTACTCAGCGCGCGCGCACACGTTGAGTAAAATGACGCATCAGTCAAAAATTATCAAACACGTTTGATATTGAGTAAAATGACGCATGCGTCAAATTACTCAACGAAAATCCGCCGCACACGTGAGTAAAATGACGCATGCGTCAAATTACTCAACGAAAATCCGCCGCACACGTGAGTAAAATAACTCATGCGTCATTTTACTTGAGTAAAATTACTCACGTGTGCGCCGCCGGGCTTTATGATATATAAAACAGTGATGTAATCTCAATAGGCATGTTTTCTCAGGATCCATATTGTAGATTCGTGGCAGGTATGAGAGCATGCCGATCGTAGTTGTAGAGACTGTAGATGAGTGATGTAGTCTCATGAAACGATGACTTTATTAGTAATTTGAACACACACAGCTGCTATATTACACATATATATACATACATTATACTCGTGTGACATATGCATCACGATTATGTAGTTTGTTTTCGACATATTGTTTTCGTATGTTTCGGTATATGCCAGAAACAGGGTCTTATTGCGTCACTCAACACGTTGGAGTCACGTCGACTGAAACTCTTCGGTCTATACCACGACGTAGCGAAACCACAAATTCAAAATTTTAGTTAACAAAGAAATTGGCTATATGGACCTGTGTTTAAGATGAAGCTTAGTCGATGCTATATATATTTTAAATATCGTCACCTTGTTTGCTCATTAGCGAGGCAGGGGCATGTTTTAAGCGGTAAGATGGTATCTTTGTTTTCCCACACCTAAAGCCCTGGTCACAACGAGTCCACGACGCATTTGTGCAACGACACGACAGAAAATTTGGGCAAATCGTGGGTCATCGGGGGTCGTCGCAAGACAGTCCTACGAAATTTTGAGCATCGTGGCATCGACTTGCCGTCGTGAGGCCAAATTTAACATGCACCTTTTTTGTTGCATGATTTTTTGTGGTATCTATGTCTTCTGGTTGTCGTGAGTCTGTCCTACAACAGTTTTACGACAGTCTTGCGACTGTCGTGCGATAAATATCTTGTCGTGGGTACCAGAAGAAATTTTTTTAGTCAAACAATCTTACGACTATCGCACGACTGTCCTACAACTGTCTTACGACTGTCGCAGGACAGTCGTGAGACAGTTGCAAGATTGTCTCACGAATATTATATTTCGTAAGAGGCTCGCACAACATTGCAAGTCTGTCGTGCGTTAGTCTTGCATTAGTCTTGCAACATATTTTTGTTTTTTGAGGGGTATATAGCTCGGGCGAATGAACACTTGGAATTAAAAACTGCCTGTCGGCGCTGAAAGAGGATGGCTATTCCACCTGAGCGACTACGCGTGGCCCTGCTGAGGGGGCGTCTGGAGGAACGCCAGCACAAGCATAATATAGTGCTGTTGGCGTTGATCCGGGCCCGGGAGCAGCGCAGGAAGGAACCGGCGAAACCCCCGACGTTGGTGGATTCGTCCGTGGATCGAGCGGCGCCTGATGTTTCGGCAGTATAGTACTCTGATGCAAGAGTTGGAGCGGAAATCTGCCGGTGCCTTCGTGGGGTTCATGCAGATGGAGTCTGGCATGTTTCACGAGCTGTTGCTGAGTGTCGCCCCTCGCATCACCAATGGCCAACTGCTAGGCTTACCACCTTTCTCTTGTTGGTTTTCTTCTTGAGAGGCATCCTGGATACTAACTTTGATTAAATGAAGTGACAAATGTCAAAAATTTGGGCAGAACTTCGATGTATCCACTGGAAAATCTCTGCAGCAAATGGCAGGCAACAGACCGGGCCTCGTTATATAGTCGGGAGACGGACGCGCGAGTGACCCACGAGTGAACCACGAGTGACTCACGAGTGACCCACGACTGTTGTGCGCCAGTCGCACGACTGGCGCACGTGCATCCCACGAGTGAACCACGACCTGTTCACGTGAAAAACAGCCCCCACACTACCACACACTCAGGCAGACGCGCACGCACATCGCATGTGTGTGTGTGCGTGTGTGTGCGCGCGTGCGTGCGTGCGTGCGTGCGTACGCCACGTAAGAGACTTAACGAGAGAGCGCGTGCTGCTGCCGACATTTTACAGCGGCTGTGTCCATGCACACAGTCACACAAACACACACACACGCACGCACGCACGCACGCACGCGCG
>NW_014578101.1:25167-30437 GCF_000485595.1 Priapulus caudatus
TCTCTCTCTCTCTCTCTCTCTCTCTCTCTCTCTCTCTCTCTCTCTCTCTCTCTCTCTCTCCAGTTCTCTCTCTCTCGCCCACAAAGCGTGACGCGTATACGCGTATTATCTATAGCCGGTCTTTCACACGTCCACTATACGCGTATAGCTATACGAAGTACGTAGGAAACTCACTTATTTTGTCAGGATAGTGATACGCGTTTCGAACTGAGTATACTATACGTGGTCGTTCAGACGAGGGAAATTTATCGCGAGTACGTACGAAACACTGTTTCGTACGCGTACGAACCGTGGATTTTGCTATGTGTGAACGCGCAATAAGTTGGGTTGTGCTGTGATATAAATGATATAAATTCTCCATTTCTACCCAATGTTCCTATTGTGTCCGATTATTAGTGGTATGAATTAGTAGCACGATTTTGCAGCGCAGCGGGTACCTGCAGCTAGTATTAAATAAAGGGTGTGTAGAGTAAATTCCCCACCACTGCCAGAGTGACAGTTGGTGGATCATTGAAGTAGACTATGAAGGCAAACTTTTAGAGCAATAAAAAAAACTATACCCAATTGCAAGGTTCAAGCAAAAAAAGCCATCTTTTCTGCCGGACTATACTGACGCACGCACTCAGCGACGCAGACACACATACAAACACATACATGCACCCATACAAATGTCTGTGCCGGCCTGCGTGCATACGTACGTGCGTCGGTGTGTGACTGCGTGCTTTCATACATGTATACGTCCGCACGTAGTATAGAGGGTTCCGCGATTTTTCATATTACCCACAATGCAACACCGCCGGCCCTGACCGATACAGAAACCAGTTCAGGCATGGTACAAGTACATTGAGCAGCGCACCTCCGCTCATTTTATATTCGCCTATTAAGCATGCAAATGCATCACAACGCCGCTCTCCTGCGGTGTTGTCAACTGCAGCAATCGATATCAGAGAGAGCCACACGGCTTTTTTTAGGCTGCCTAGCGTGATCACAACACAGGGTAAAGTGACGAGAGACCAGGCGGACCACAGACGCTTGGAGCATTTTCAATAAAAAAGCAATGCTGAATAAACACGAAATGTATTTACTACCAATGTCTTAATGTTTCTCTACTCTCTTTCGCCTAGTATTGCCGATAATTACCTGTAAATGCCGATGAAATGCTCCTCTGCAACACACAGGTACACCGCACGCACGGCGCACGCCGCTACACATTTACGCTTATATACATATATATATATATTGCCGGCATCCAGTAGGCAGCTGTTTGAGTGAGAATGGTGATTTCTTTTGCACGTAGGCCTATACTCTACATAAAATAGCACCGAAGCAACATGTGAACAGAACTCACCAAGCCCGGCTTTACAATTACAGTGTGCTGACATGATGCATGTCCCATATTCTCTCATCGTGACCCATGCACGAATAGAGAGATGGTATAATCAGAGACTGGTAGTGCATAACGCGTGCTCGGATAACGCAGATGGGACTTTCACTGTTCACATGATAGGTGTAGACTGATACACCCAACCGCAGAACAGTCGATCGTGGGCATCCAGGCTTTTGTGGTTCTGAAAATCCGTGAGAGTATAAAATATGATCTCGGCTAGAATGTTAGGTAGTCAATTCACGAGATCCAAATAAGTACGTGATGGGCACGACGTTGTGTCCTCGCTCCATTCTCGTAGCGGGTGTCGTATCGCAAATGGCACCAAATTTTCTCGAGATAAGCGCGTCTTTGGCTACGTGTCTAGTCAATCAAAGTACTTATCCATACTACGTTACACTACAGACAGATCCGACAAACCGTGCAATACACTAGCTATTATAAAAGCTGCGTTTGATAGCTAAGTAGATTGCGTAAAATTTTTGAACTCTCACGATGTAAACAAAACTACCAAGCTCTATGACATATATGTGTAGCGTGCAATCTTCCGATCTGCTCAATCTCGAATCGCCGACGTGTGGCAGCTACATTGAACTGGGGCAGCACAAAACCCACACTGATAAACCTGTCTGTAACATCGGATCCTCTTGACTTTGTGTAATATCTATTGGCATAATAGACTATAGCCAATGTAAAAATCGGTCGAACTTGTGCAAAGGTGGCACATTACACGCGGACGTCCGTGTTCGCTCCTATTTGTAACCGGTATGGCCGGCGGCACCGGATAGGTAATATTACTCATTTTTTGAACCAAATGCGGCCCCTCTACTGTCTAAAGCTGTCATAACGTGAAATGGCTTAAGAATAGAATTGTAACATAATTATGTTGGACATGCTCCTGCTTATTATGAGCTTATAATAACTTATAGAAATGTAATAGTTTATCATATTGTAGAAAATCCTCCAACTAAAATGTGCTGTTGCTTTTGACTTTTTGCTGCACGTAAGCTACAATGGCTAACATGACATCTGCACCCACATAATTATATAATATTTGAAACGAACCTCTAATGGGAAACATGGCAACAATCCATTCCATTGAATAACATAAAAATAATTGGAGCTTCAGAGATGGATAACGCGGCAAGTGTACGATTGCAAGGGCTATCCCGGCCCTCCCCACTCAGTGTTATAGATTTAGGGTACGCATATGCTCGTTCCGAATCCCTATCTTCAAGACTGCCGCACAATTTCTGAACGCCCCTTTCGTCGGCTTTTTGCGGGTTTTTCCTGCCTTGGAGACCCCCTAAATCCGAAGCACTGGCTCATGTAAGCCCTATCTCAAGTGAGCTCATCTTCGCCGATAACCTTCACTCTGGTACTGTATCCTCGCTCACCAGCTGACGTAGTGACTTTAGTGTAGAGCGATGTGGAACTGTCGACAGGGTACCCTGTCTACATCTAACGTAACAGTGCTCGAAATAAGAAAAAAAATGCACAGGCATCCAAATCAGGACATCAAATAGGTTGCCGCAACAATTCTGGTTGTGTCCGCACAAAAACATAGTCCCAAATTCTCCTATTTTCAATCAGCATAAGTCATATGGTCAGAAAACCCCAAAACAGTGTGTAAGCCAGGATTTTTTAACAAGGTGGTCCAGAAAACATGCAAACGTGCGCAAAATAGTGGATGACTTAAGTATTTTAATGGCTACTCCCTCCCTCCTCATCACACACCTACAGCTATCTACCTTCTCTGGCAATCTGTGTTTGGGGCCATGTGAAAAGGCGACAGTTTTGTTCATTGTTCTCTGCTCCAAGATATGTAATTGTTCAGTGCGGTCCTGGGATTCCAAGGAGGGTGAAAACCAAGCGGGGGGGTATGGGTCCTCACCCCAGAAATTTTTAAAATTAGATCGCAGGAGACTGGTATTTGCAGCACTTTTGAGTACGATGTACAGCCTTCATTCTGACTACAACAATTCTCTGTTTTTTGAACTTTCGGAATCACACATGAATCCGCCCACTGCAGTGTTGTTTGTTTTGGCATGGGCAAAGGCCATCGGAAAATTCAAAATAATAATGGAAAAAAATACGCAAAATGTAGGGAGTGAAACTTGCTGGTTTGCTGTTCAAATCGAGTTCACCTCTCATAAATCAGAGTGAAAACCGTGACATATACCAGTGTTGGAAAATAGCAGCTGTATCGCGTTGCGTTTCGCGCAACACCATAGATCTAATGGCGGGCCGCCAGGCTATAAAGTGGTCAATGAGAACCCCTGAGAAAACATAAATAAAGTGCGTTTTTTCGTCACTTTTTTCTTGGTTGTCCACCGACAATGTCTCAGACGTGGCTAGGTTTCCGGCACAAATTCTGGCTGTCTCGGACAACCGGACACGGTTTTTCGAGGCACTGCGTAGTGTAGAGTTCAGATGATCGAGGGAACTAAAGAAGCAAATTTTTACCTTTTCAAAATGAAATAATCCTGAAGTGAGCTCAAAACGAACAGGATTTCGGAATGTTTGATCCGGATTTGAATAAAGTTTTCTGATGATAGTACAAGATAAAGCAGAGAGAGAGAGAAAAAACACCCTTTTTTAAAGAAATCTCCGGTGAAAGGTCAAATTGCACGGCCACCTTTTAGCAATTTCTTGGGCCGGGGACTTTGTCGCGCGGAAAAAACCCTTTACGGAGATTTTGGGAACGCGCATGGCGGTCCCACTGAACCGGAGTGGGGGGGCCGGAGGGCTACTAGACTGGGTACGCGACGCTTCACTCAGCCAACTATCGTTGGCTACACTCAAGTAGTTTACGCTAGCTGTGGAACTCTCCAGCCCTGCGCAGCACTCTATGCTGAGTCAGCCAAGCGTTTTCTAAAACATACTTGAAAATGGTATGTAATGGACTCGTTGCGCATCTATGGGACGTGACTTAAGTTTAAACTAATGTCAGGCGCAGAAAGAGCCAAAACGGTAATGCTTTTCTATCAGAAAACGACGCGCGGCCGAGCAGCAAACACAATAACGACCCATTTAGTATAAACTCTCTACCGTACGTGAGGAGTGAAAAAGGTTGTGGAATCGCCACACTGGCAACGCTGAATGTGACGATTATGGGCTTTAATGCTGCTCCGAAGGGAACTGAGGAAAATGTGATTCGAGATAGTGCAGCAAATAAGATTCAGTGTCGCTGCGAGGCGGCGTGTTCACAGAGCTTACGCGGATCCGGCTTGCCAATCGTCAAGTGGCCTTCCCGCCCGCGTTGATAGGCCTTTGGCCTAAATAGCCGGTATACAGTAATAAAGATATAGGCTGTGATAACTTTTAATGAGCGTTGCTATATTAACCTTATCAGGGATATATCGTCGAGCGCGCGAGCTTAGTTAGTAGTGGGGGGGGGAAGGGAGGGGGGGAGGGGGCCGGGGGTAGAGGGGCTCTAAACATCAGCAAAAGCAGTTCAGTCCCTTTGGTTACAGTCCACAAATTTATGTTTATACCTACCTCTTGAGGTCAAAGGTTATCGGCCATTACTCTTCGCACGGTCGCAGAAGTTGATTTCATCGATTCTTTCTTTCAATAAAAAGTGATAAAAATGGAGTAGCATCTGAATTACAAAAAAGTTTTGCAGTCGGTCCGTTAGACCATGTGGATCAAATAATGTCTGATATCGTGACGTTTCACACCATGTGCCGCTTTGACCGTGACCTTCCAATTTTCGGCCTGGTGATGTTTCCAACCCCATCACATCTATCCATCGAATATTAAGGAGCGTAGGTCGAGCCGTTGAGATTTCTGCGCGGCGCGGCAAATTCCGTATTTCTCCTATACCTAAGTTAAGGGAGAAATCTTCGCACTCCATTGGCACATCTTGACCTTTGACCCTTGA
>NW_014578101.1:30462-37383 GCF_000485595.1 Priapulus caudatus
GCTTTGCGCGACTGATTAAGCAGCTTTAGGCGGCGATGTTGAAAGCAGCGGAACGTGAGTGTCGCCGAGAGTAGCTGGCGCGTAATAACAGCGAGTCATCATATGCAATAACGTACATGTACGGTTTTCCCGCCAGCAGCAACCGGATGAGCGGGGAGGTGCGCTTTCCATGAGGGGGTCATACCGAATCCTCTCATATTGCCTGCTGCATGGCCGCTGCGCTGTACCGCTGCGTGTACTATCATCATAATTCTATCGTCATCATCACATCATCATCATCTATCCGGTCGTCGTCGTCGACCACCACTACCACCAGCCTTTATCCTGATAATATATCATCTCACCATTCACCGCTATCGAATTTAGATCGTGTATTTATCATGTCTACTGTGACGAGTTCTCAGTTAACATTCTCGAATAGTCATAATTTTGACAATAGTACCGCAGAATAGGGCATATGGTTTGCATGGCGGTATATAGTTTTTTTACGTTCGTTTTCTTATGTTCTTGCACCAAATAAGGCATTTCTAACAACTGGCAGTTGCCTCAGTTCGTGGGGAATTTTATTTAATGTAGATTTATTCAAAGCCGCATCATAAACAATTGAATTTGGATAAATAAGCCTAGTGCCAATAATGAGATGTCAGTGCATGTAAATATATTATACCATCATTTACAGATGCATTTGACATTTTGAAATAGTTTCATAAATACAATCATAAACGTCTGTGATTAGGCATGAAAATTGGTTTACCGTTAAACCCTCTCCTATGTTAAACACGCAAAATCCACGAAAATGAGTTTTATAGGTTACCTACAATTTACATTTTTTGGTACAATTTCAAAACAAAATCAGTTGGCTTTAATCGTCCTCCTCCTCCTCTTCCTCGTCATCAAAGGCTTCGTGTTGGACGACTCTAGTTTGTTCATTATAACATGCAGCACTGCCCTGACAATTGCAAAACATTGTACACGCCAGTCTACCAATGTTACAACCACAGCCCTTGGACTTGCATGGACTCTCCGAAGAACAAGAACACTTGATGAGCTTGAGTATGTAATCTGGTGCTGGGGGAGTCATAACAGGGAGAGTGACAGGCTGTAGGACTAGTTTCCTCATCCCTTACCCAGCCATATTCCGTGGGATCAAGGTCTGGATGCTCTTGTAGGGCATGTCTCCAGATGCAGCACTGATAGTGTGCTCTTTTGACATTTTCTTTGAATGCTTCATTGGTGGGTGGCAGAGTGCACAGCTTCGGTGTACCTGTTGCTCCTTTTCTACCTGTCTTTGTTTTCCAAGCTTTAATTCTTGACTCAGTCATGGATGTTGCATCATGCATGTTGTAGCATGCTGAGACAAAAGCTGTGGACTGGAGCAACACATCATCAAAGTCAGCAGTATGATTCCCAAGGAGGCTCCAGCTGCATTTCCCTCCTCGAAGAGTTTTCAACATCTTGCCCTTTCCGATCCCGTGGCACATGGGAACAGTGTCGCAACCTGTCAGGGCATGGGCTGGTAACATGTGGGGAATGATACTGGAAAGCTTTATCACTGTAGCACTAATATCCACAACAGCTCTGCCTTTCCTTGGTGACTGCGTTATCATAGGGATGTTAAGCCCTCTATCGAGGTAATGGTACAGCAACAGAACGTACACATCTGTGTCATCTGCCTCAACAATGACTCTTCTTCTCTTCTTGTGCTGCATATATCGCCTGTGCTGTGACGATTGTGTCTGCTTCTTCATGGTCTGTCTTGAGGTCTGTTCTCTGAATTACTAAGCCGTATGGAGAAATCTCTACAGGCACTTCATCTTGGTCAGTAATGACTAACGTGTGGGGATGGCCTCCCAGTACATCCATGTCACCTTTAAAGTCCTCACAAATAATACAATTCCTCATCAAACTAAGCTTCGCCATGAGCATCAACAAAGCTCAGGGCCAGACGCTGTTTGTCGTCGGTCTGCACCTCGGACAGTCCTGCTTCTCCCACGGACAGCTGTACGTGGGGAGCTCAACAGTTGGAGACGCCAGGAATCTCTACATATTTGCACCAGAGAATAAGACGAAAAGCATTGTTTATCAAGAGGCTTTGAAATGAAAAGTGCAACCCATTCGTACATGCTGTTATAATAACTTTTTGTCATTTACACCATATTACTATTATGTTCCAGGGGTTCTAACACCCAGTTTCGAACGCGTATCTTACGGACTCCGTATGATACGCGTATAGCGTGACCTTGAGTTAAACAGCGTTCACACGTAGTTTTGGAATGTACGTACGTCGCGTTATAGCTGGCGCATAGGACGAAAGGAAATGATAGATTTACGCCAAATGCAGTTATAGGTTCGTGCTTTTTGCTATACTCTCTTTCTCTCGCTGTGTCCCATCTCTGTGTGTTGCGCGCGCCCTCTCTTCTCTCTCTCTCTCTCTCTCTCTCTCTCTCTCCCTATCTCTATGCGTCTCCCCCCCCTCTCTCTCTCCCTCCCTGTCTCTCTCCCTCTATGTGTCTCCCCCTCTCTCACTCCCCTCTCTCTATTTCTATGCGTCTTCCCTCTCTCTCTCTCTCTCTCTCTCTCTCTCTCTCTCTCTCTCTCTCGTTCTCTCTCTCTCGCCCACAAAGCGTGACGCGTTGCGTATACGGTATTGTATCTATAGGCCGGTCGTTCACACGTCGCTATACGCGTACGAGTACGTAGGAACGCACTCATTTTGTCAGCGAGTAGTTGATATCGCGTCTGAACTGAGGTATGCTATATACGTGCGATGTCGTTCAGACGAGGGAAATTTATTATCGCGAGTACGTACGACCGGTGAGATTTTGCTAGTTGTGGAACGCGCAATAAGTTGGGGGCTGTGGCTGTGATATAAATGTCATCACGTAACAGTTTTTTATCATTCTTATTTATCTTATTGACTGATTTGTAAATATTGAAATTGTGTGCAATGTTATTCTCCGCATTTTACAATTGCCTATTGTGTGCCGATTATTAGTGGTATGAATAGTAGCACGATTTTTGCAGCGCAGCGGAGTACACTGCAGCGTAGTATTAAATAAAGGGATGTGTAGAGTAATTCCCCACATTTGCCAGAGTTGAAGTTGGTGGATCATTTGAAGTAGACTATGAAGGCAAACTTTTAGGCAATAAAAAACTATTATACCCAATGGCAATGGTTTCAAGCAAAAAAGCCACTCTTTCTGCCGGAACTAACACGCTACCTTTTCCATTAACGCTATGGCAACAAGATAATGCATGAGGAAGAATGTATATTAAAAGTCGTATTTATATATTAACACAAGAGCTAATAATAACGCTATAAGTATCTAAATATCTAATATAATAAGAGCTAATAAAGCTATTATTAGTTCTTGATTAAAGCGCACAATGCGCATCAACGCTAATTTCTCCAGCTACTAGCACTTAGCAAATACTTCGTTGTCATGCATAATCACACTACCTTATGACAAAATAAAAGTCTAGTTCCTCCCATTTGACTGGCGTTGCCGAACAAGAAAGAGGTGGCTGCGAAATCAGGTAATCGGCGCCAACGCTAAATTGTTTCAAACAACATAACATCGGAAGTGGGACATGTGACGTACATGTTTTGTATCTTTTGCTGCGCCCGTACCGCTGTACCGCGGCAAGCTAGCACGGTTGCTTGGAGATTGGGGGGAAACTGACAAACTGTCAACAACATTGGAGGTATTTTCAAAATCTCTTTATAATGACAACGCGCAGTGAAAGTGGGAGGCAAATAGTTTATTTTGCCACATGCAAGGTAGTATGATTATGCATGACACGAAGTATTTGCTAGTTCTAGTACTGGGAAATTTAAGCGTTTGATGCGCATTGTGCGGCTTTATAACGATATCTATTTGCCATTGCCACTAATTGCCATCCTGGAATGTATTTTAGTGACTTACTGTGACTAGGCAGTAATTACTAATTCGAATATTAGGGCACGTCATCACGTGAAGGTTCATTTGCGCCCCTGCCCCCCCCCCACATATATATAAGCCTCGTTACACGACGAACCTTAACGTCGAGTACAGCGCTACTCGACGGGCCTTAACTCGAGTATAGGTAACTCGAGTTAGCCCGTTACCGAGTTAGCTTAAACCTCGCCAGTCGAATCGAGCTCGAGTTATAGGCCCGAGTTAGGTAAAGGGTTAACTCCGGAGTATAAGGCCTGTAGACGCTGAACTCGAGTGTAGCGGAATAGTACATAAATCACGAATAGGCGGCAACACTAAGTACGATGTACGACACACGCACGCACGCACGCCGCAGTGTACTTGCACCGCACGACACACTATGTACGACGTGTACGTGCACGCACGCACGCACGCACGCATGCACGAGTGTAACCGTGCACACGACACGCACGCCGACGTCTAGTCGCACATTGACATTTACGCACGCACGCAAAGCTGTCTGCCACACACGCACGTACGCACGCACGCACTCATTGCACAACGTTACCTGCACAAGCACTTGAACGCACGCACGAACAGTGTATACACACGCGCAGCACACACGCACGCACACACGCACGCACCACACGCACGCACTATGTACGTGCACACACACGGACGCACGCACAACATGCACGCCGTGTACGTGGCACACGCACGACATGGCACGCACGTGTAAGCGATACACACGCACGCACGCACGTCTACGTGCACATGTACAGGCGCACACACGCACGACGCACCGCACGCACGTGTCACGTTGCACCACACGCAGCACGCACGCACGCCGCACGTGTACGATGACACACACGGGACACGAACGAGCCGCACGCACGCACGCACGCACGGTGTACGTACGCACACACGGACGAACGGACGCAGCAGACTGCACGCCACAGTGTACATGCACAACAACGAGACGCAGCGACGCACGGCACGCGATGCACGCACATGTACCGTGGCACACGCACGCACTCTCGCATTGCACGACGTGTACAGTGCACACGCACGCACGCACGCACACACGACACGTCTCGTGACATATGGACCGCTACGCACGACGTGGTTACGGTGCACACACACGGCTCACGACGAGACGCACCGCCACGCATGCACGCAGTGTACGTGCCACACACAACGGGACGCACGCACGGCACGACACACATGCATGCGAAATGTACGTGCACACGCACGCATCTCACGCAATGCACGCACGTCGTTATTACACACGCACGCACGGCACGCAACGCAACACGGACACGTCTACGTGCAAATCACACGCGCAGCACAACGCACGCAACGCACGTGTACGTGCACACACACCAGCAAGGCACGCACAGTGTACTGTGCACCAACACACGCACGTACGCAACGCACGCACACATGCAACAACAGTGTACTGCACACAAGACCCACGCAACGCAACGAACGTTGATACCTGCACAACGCGGACACCACGCACGCACGCACGCCACGCACGGTGTACGTTGCACAACGTACTCACGCACACACGCACGTTTACGTGCACACGCGACGACACGCACGCACACACGCACCGCACGTTTACATTACATCACGCACGACACGCAGCACTGCATAATAAAAATCGCGTAGTATTAATTCGACTATCGGTGTGTTGTCGGTGTAAGACGCTTAGCATAATTCGACTAAACTGCGAGTTAACGCTTAACTCGAGGGGGGTTAGCTTAACTCGAGTTAAGGAATTGTCGTGTTGATTGACTGATATATATCTGAGATACACGCAACACCAATCAGGGTCGTCTTTTTGGTAACCGGTATGGCTGGCGGCACGGATTTGTTAGGTAATAGTTGCTATTTTAGTCCAAGTCAGCAAGAACCCTCTATAAACACAATAAACGTATTGCCTGTTATAACAATCCATGTCTTTTTGGGGAGACTATTTTCTTACGGCGTTTAATGTCGTGTTGACGGACGTTGTTTTCAGAGCTGGTTTGGTCCTTGTGCAAGAAGGTTGCGGACAGTAAGAAAATATGCCCAACAAATGGAAAGGGAGTCCATCGAATCCAGCGTCGGTGGTATTAGATGCGAATACGAAACACGGCTGCAAACTGACCAGTCAATAATTGATGCTGGTTTCTCTGCGGTACACATCGCCCGTGCCTTACGAGGAAACGCCGAAAACAACCGACCCCTCCCCCCCCCCCCCCCCCCCCCCTCGGAACATCTAGTGCATTACTTGCCGTGTATCTCGCTTCTTCATGCAGCGTATCGTTTGGCCGTATCCGCACTGATTATACATCAACATTAAATATACGTTTTTACGCGTGATTATAAAACTGTTTTTTCTTGAATAAAAATGATGTTTGTGTGTAGGTATAGCGCACGCGTGCGCGGGACCCGCAAACCAAAAAACACAACCCAAGAAACGGAAAAAAACCGAAATTGTCAGTGGGCGGTGAGGTGGTCAGTGACGCGCAATTAGCGTGTGTGCTGATAGAATGACAGATGCACGTAAATTAAGTAATGAAAAAAAATGTTTAAAGGCTATAAGACTAACTCAGGTCGCCTTCATACAGACACATAGATTTATTATAAGTTTAAGTGTGCATCAGCGTATATATTTTGTAATCGGTCGCACATGTAATGACCAGCGGTACCGTTGGGGTGGGTAAATTTAAAAAAAAAATTTAAAATGTTTTTTTTTAATAATAACAAAAAATAGCAATTCTCACAAAATTGAAATTTTAAAAAAAGTTTAATATCAGCAAAAAAATTTACGATGATGCACTGGGGCGTCCACAACGTAGGACCAAAACGACCCGGATAGAGAACCAACGAGCCGTAGGACTTAAAAACGGTAAACCGCACTCGGTGCTGTTGCTTCGATTTGAAAATATGACATTGAAAAAATTCATAGAATGGCTCGTTAATCAAACAATATGTGTACGCCGCTTGAGAATGA
>NW_014578101.1:37408-46134 GCF_000485595.1 Priapulus caudatus
TGAACTCTCACGATGTAAACAAACTCAAGTCTATGAACATATATGTGTAGCGTGCAATCTTCCGATCTGCTCAATCTACGAATCGGCCGACTGTGTGGCAGCTACATTGAACTGCAGCACCTAAAACCCACACTGATAAACCTGTCTGGTAAATCGGGATCCTCTTACTTGTAATATCTATTGCAATAATAAGACTATAGCCAATGTAAAATCGGTCGATTGTGCAAAGTGGCACATTACACGCGACGCGTGTTCGCTCTATTTGTAACCGGTATGGCCGGCGGCACGGGATAGGTAATATTACTATTTTTTGACCAAATCGCGGAACCCTCTACTGTCAAACTGTCAACTGAAAATGCTAAGAATAGATTGTAACATAATTATTTGACATCTCCTGCTTATTATGAGCTATAATACTTATAGAAATGTAATAGTTATCATATTGTAAAAATCCTCCAAACTTAAAATGTGCTGTTGCTTTTGACTTTTTGCTCACGTGACTACAATGGCTAACATGACATCTGCACCCACATAATTATATATTACTTTGAAACGAACATAATGGGAAACATGAGAACATCCCATTCCATTGATAACATAAATAATTGGAGCTTCAAGATGGATACGCGGCAGTGACGATTGCAGGGCTATCCCGGCCCTCCCCACTCAGTGTTATATTTAGGGTACGCATATGCTCGTTCCCTCCCTATCTCAAGACTGCCAAAATTTCTGAACCCCCCTTTCGCGGGCTTTTTGCGGGTTTTTCCTGCCTTGGAGACCCCCTAAATCCGGAACACTGCTCAATGTAACCCCTATCTCAAGTGAGCTCTCGTTCGCCACCTTCACTCTGGTACGTATCCTTCGCTACACTGACGTAGTGACGTTAGTGTAGCCACTACGTCAGTGTAGCATGTGGAACTGTCGACAGGGTACCTGTCTACACTACGTAGTGTAGAGTTCAGTGATCGAGGGGAACTAAAGAGCAATATTTTTACTTTTCAAAATGAAATAATCCTGAATGAGCTTTCAAAACTAGCAGGAATTTCAGGAATTTGATCCCGGGATTTGATAAAGTTTTCTATGATAGTCAAGATGAAAGAGAGAGAGAGAGAAAAAACACCCCTTTTTTAAAGAAATCTCCGGGTGAAAGGTCAAATGCACCCCCTTTTTTACAATTCTTGGGCCGGATTTTGTCGCGCGAAAAATACCCCTTTACCGGAGATTTTGGGAACGCGCATGCGGTCCCTCTGACCTCGGAGTGGGGGGGCCGGGAGGGCTATAGACTGGTACCGACCTTCACTCAGCCAACTATCGTTGGCTACACTCAAGTGAGTTACGCTAGCGTGTGGAACTCTCCACCGCGCAGCACTCTAGCTGAGTCAGCCAAGCGTTTTCTAAAAAAATACTTGAAAATGGTATGTACATGGACTCGTTGCGCCATCTATGGGACGCTATAAGTTGTAAAATAATGTCAGGGCATGAAACAGCCAAAACGGTAAATTCTTTTTCTACAGAAAAACGACGCGCGCCGAGCAGCAAACCAACAATAACGACCATTTGTATAAACTCTCTACCTACGTGAGGAGTGAAAAGGGTTGTGGAATCGCCACAACTGCTGAATTGAGCGATTATGGGGCTTTTATGCTCTCCCGAAGGAACTGAGGAATGTGATTCGAGATAGTGCAGCAAATAAGATTCAGTGTCGCTGCGAGGCGGCGTTGTTCACGCTTCACGCGGATCCGGGCTGCCAATCGTCAAGTGCGCCTTCCCGCCACCGCGTTGATAGGCTTTGCTATACCGGTAGTACAGTAATAAAGATATAGCTGTGTAACTTTAATGACTTCGCTATATTAACCTTATCATGGATATATGCGTCGAGCGCGAGCTTAGTAGTAGTGGTGGGGGGAGGGAGGGGGGGAGGGGCGGGTAGAGGGGGCTCTAATAGCAAAAGCAGTTCAGTCCTTTGTTAACAGTCAACAAATTTATGTTTAATCCTCCTCTTGAGGGTCAAAAGGTTATCGGACACTTACTCTTCGCACGTCAGCAGAAAGTTGATTTCACGATTCTTTCAATAAAGTGATAAAAATGGTAGGTCAGCACTGAAACAAAAAAGTTTTGCAGTCGGTCCGTTAGACCATGTGATCAGAAAATGTCTGATATCTGACGTTTCCCCCATTGCCCTTTGACCTGTGACCTCCAATTTCGCGCTGGTGATGGGTTTCCACCCCATCACACTATACATCGAATATTAAGAGCGTAGGTCGAGCCGTTGAGATTTCTGCCGCAATTCCGTATTTCCTCCTATACCTTAAGTTAAGGGAGAAATATTCCCCCTCCATTGGCACATCTTGACCTTTGACCCTTGACCCCCCAAATTCGACATCCCGAGTCCTTATCGCGATCCCCCCGTATGTTGTGATCGTACGTTGCGCGGTTAAGATTTGTGCCGTAACTGTTGACCCACGGACGGACAGACAGACGGACATTCATGCAATTCTACAAGCTGCATCTGACGTTGTCTGAGCTAAAAAGTTCTTAACAATGAATATGCGTGCGGCACACGAAAATAAAAGGATGCAAGTGATGGAGTCACAAACAATGACTGTTATAACTAGAAATGGCAGTTGTCGCCAACTACATGTATCCCCGCGATCTAGTATGAATGAAATATCTCCGTAAGGACGTACAAGGTAGGTAAAGTGAAATAAGTCACAAAGACAAAGGTTTGTTACACAACTCATCTGCCTGAGATGTGCAAGTATGTCAAATTTGGTTACTCTAGGGGTTTTGGTACGCGACACACCTTCTCCCCAAGATGTGTAATTAGGGTTAGGGCTAGGTCAATTAGGGGCCGAGTTATAGAGCAGAAGGGAAATATGATGAAGTTGAAGGTGACGGTCAAATAAAGGTTGCAGTGACCTGGTTTTGGTACGCGACACACCTTCTCCCCAAGATGTGTAAGTATACTAAGTTTGGTCGCGCTAGGTGAATTAGGGGCCGAGTTATAGAGCGGAAGGGAAATATGATCAAGGTCAAGGTCAAATAAAAGTCGCAGTGACCTAGTTTTGGTACCCGACCCACCTTCTCCCCAAGATGTGTAAGTATACCAAGTTTGGTCGCGCAAGGTCAATTAAGGGTCGAGTTATAGAGCGGAAGGGAAAGTGTCTGCGGCGGCGGCGCGGTGACAGCGAGCGGCGGCTGGACAGAGATGAAACCATAGTATCCCCGCCGACTTTGTCGCGGGGGATACAATTAAGTGTATATAGAGCAGTTACCGCAAATGATATGCAAAGAAGATATACAAACATGTATAATGATCAGTCGCCAAAGTGCTAAAAGTAACAAACAATACAGAGAATGTCGCGAGAATAATAAAGTAACAGCTGAGCTGATGATGCATATAGAAACAGCCCAGTTTTTTACGGGTGTGTGTGTGGGAGGGGGGCAAGCGGCACATCGCAGATCGGCTAGACCTGATGCGGCCATGATGCCGAGGCTCGCCGAGGATTGACACTTTGTGTCTTCCAATCACAGCCTACGCCACACCTCCCTATAATATAATATAAGGTGGGGACCCATCACAGTACCAAATCGCCGATCTCAGGAACTAGGGCATTCTGCTAGGCTAGAACGGTTTCCTACAATAGTTTGGCACAAAAACGAAAATAGCACGCCGTTTAGCGCACTGCGCTACGTCTTTCTGTTGCATTTTGGCATCTCCGTAATCAGAATAAGCCCCGCCTTCTTCGTTGATGGGCATGAATGGGGCGTCAACGACTTGACCCGTTACTGCGTGTAGGTGTTTGGCGAGACTGTTTGCTTTTCGTAAATAATGAAAGGCCAGGCCGATGCATTTCGCACCGAAGTGGAAAAATTAGGCATTTTTACCTGCTTTCGGAAGTCAACGGGTGCGTCATTCATTGAACATTGAAGTTTTTCTTAAAATTAAATAATTCCGAAAATCCCTAAGCGCGCTACTCGATTGTTTTAGCCAATGAACGTAGCTGTGTTTGTAACGTCTTCAGACTTGCCCGCGCACTTTATCCTTGTATAGCGGGCCTCGAAATGGATATCGGAGGCAGGCACCTCGCAACCCGCGTGTTTGTTTACATAATATATTATAGCTTTGTGACGTACGGTGTTCGCGAGTTCTGCGATGATAACCTCGTAATTTCTCACATTTCTTAAAGTGCATGCAACATTTTACCAATTTAGTGGTGTCAGTTAGTCACGGATATGTCACAGTAAGTACTAATTCCGTATATGTTTCACATACGTTCACCTATTTTGCAGACAGGCGGTCGATCATTGTAAAAAATTGTGTGAAGATTTATTTTTATTGAGAGGTTCCAAGCCGCCTGTGGTACAAGGATAGAGAGCATGGTGAGACTGAGAACTATGTAGCGTAACACATCGGCTTTGCTCTCACAACCATGCTCTCTATCCTTGAGCCTTTTCATCAGTCTTGTACGTCAATGTACGTGCGCCAAGAGCCATAAACTCAACACAATTTCATCTCTGTTATTATTTACGCCTGAATGCGTGATTGCATGATCAGGGAGGGGGTGCATGTAAGAGGGAGACATTTTCTTTGGGGTTCCGAAAAACACAATTCCACTTGACAAGTTCATGGGCCATTTGAATTGGAAGCTTTGCATAATGAACCCCCAACAAGCACTTTGACTGACTAGTCAAGAAATTCAAAGGTCTGTATATTGCTCTTATTTAGCCGCCGATAGTTCTTTTTACAACAAAGTCTCCATTGTTATCTTCTAAAACTACAGACCATCCGCTGACCGCTGCGGAGACGTGCGCCGCGGGCCTCGAATTTTGTGCACGTCTCCACTGCGGACAGCGCTTCATACTTAAACATCCCCGCGGTCGCGTGCGCATATCCCGTGGAACTGCGCGTCTCATCCACGGGCAGGGCTCGGGATCAACAGCAAAGCTGTGCCACGCACTCTTGTATCATGTCTCTCTGGATAAACGTGACAGAGACATTATAGGATTATTATTATTAGGAGCCGATTCGGAAGTCTGTAGCCTGGTGGATATTGACGGTGTAGTCGATTACATAGCCAGGCGCCATGGTACCAAAACTATTTCTTGCCATGAGCTACTGATCTAAAGTCGGGACGAGCAATAGACATTTTATTTCAAAGTTTATAAGAGAAGCAGGAGTGCTTGAAAATACTTTTTATATAGGTTAGGCTTTGCCTATGTATAGATTCTTACAATTCTGTAGCGATGGTCTTAACTCGCCCAGTTAATAAGCTAGACAGATTGACGTTGGCTAGATCTTCAGTAGGTGTGGCCGCCATGACCAACGACAAAGCAAAGTGCTCTACTCTGCATTTATTCGAGTTTGTACACAATGAGTTGAGTGAGGACAGTAGAATGTGTAGTTAAAGATTAAATAGAAAAATATTAAATATAATACGTACCAGGACTAGTCCTTGGGGTAGCCCTTTGGTTAGCGTTTTCCAAGTGCTGAGGGAACTTCCAAATTTAACACATTGGTAGCGGCTCTCGAGGTAGTTGCTCAGGAGGTTAGTGGATGGTTTGTCTAGAGCATATATGCATTAATTTTTGCTAGTAGTAGATCGTAAGGAATGCTGTCAAATGTATTCGATAGGTCCATTAGAACAGCCCCTGTGTACTGCGTCTGATCAAAAGCCATACGCCATCTTTCACATAGCCTTATCAGTACAGTCTGGCAACTGTTTTGGCGATAGGCAGAAATGTGCGGCGAGAAAGTGTGGCTGAGAGGGTCTATGTCCCCGGGGTACTGCCGGAACGTACCCTGGGTACAGTCCGGTATACCGGAACGTACCCTGGGTACAGTCCGGTATACCGGAACGTACCCTGGTACTATCTAAAATGCCGGACCGTACCTCGCCTACTCCACTAACGAGTCTAGGAAGTCGCCTACGCCTACTCTCTAACCCTAACTCCAACCCTAACCCTAACCCTAATCCTAACCCTAACCATATCAAATAGTGACCAGGGTACGTTCCGGTATACAGGACCGTACCCAGGGTACGTTCCGGCAGTACCCTGGGGGACATACTGTCATAGACCCTATGAGCGAAAGGGCTGAGCCCAGTTGGCTTCCGAGGAATCCGAGCAGTCTCTCAATTTGTGTGTGTGAAGCAGAGCAGGGCATTGACTGGTCAGTATAGTTACAATTATCCAGTTTGTCATCTTTTAAAAAAATCTGGGTGATATCTGCTTTTTTAATTCTGCGGGGACACAGCTTTGTGCTATGTAGTTATCAAGTAGTACAGCCAGAACCTGTGCAATGTGCCCATGCAGCTTCCAACTTGGCAAATGTTTGCTTAATGTGGTCGGGGCTAGCAGCCTTATTATGTGCATGCTAGTAATTGCATGGGTTTTAGAACTTCTTGCCAGTAACGGGTCTAAATCTAAAGTTTGATTAATTATAAATAATAAGTGATATCTGTGCCACTTCCAATATTTACAATTACAGTTTCAGCAGTAGAACGCAACTAAGTCAGAACACAGTAATGCATATCCGGTAACAGATTTAAGTACTGATTATATCCTGCGAGTTGCGTCTTGATATTCTTAGTCTATGGTGTGGTGGCTATCGTATCGCATCGTATCTCCCTATACCTATCTAGCATCTATTACCTATCTATACAGCTGCCTACACACTAGTTCTTCCTTCCCCATACAACAATCGCTGATGACGAGTAATGTGAAGTAGGAACGGAAGGTGGATAAAGAAAAGTGTGATGGCGACAGATTGACAAGGGCAGAATAGGAGTAATGGCTCCTCCGCCTCCCTCTCCACACCCTATGGCTCCTCTACCTTCTCTGCAATCTTTGTTTTGGGTGTCATACGAAAAGGCGACATTTTTGTTCATTGTTCTCTGCTCCCAAGATATGTAATTGTTCAGTGGCGGATCTAGGATTCCAAGGAGGGGGGGGGTGAGCAACAAGCGGGGGGGAGGTATGGGGGTCCTCCCCCAGAAAAGTTTGTGCCGCAAATACCATCTCCTGCGATCTACATTTTCTTTTGAGTACATGTACAGCCTTCATTCTGACTACGACAATTCTCTTTAACTTTCGGATCAACATGAATCCCCAGCTGTTGTTTGTTTTGCATGGGCAAAGCCATCGAAAATTCAAAATAATAATGAAATAAAAATACCAAAATGTAGGGGTTGAACTTGCTGGTTTGCTGGTTCCAAATCGACTTCACCTCTCATAAATCATAAAACCTGACATATACCAGTGTTGGAAATAGCAGCTGGTATGCGTCGCTTTCCCACACCATAGGTTAATGGTGGGCCGCCAGGCTATAAGTATAAGTGCTCTTGGAGAACCTCTGAGAAAAACATAAATAAAGTGCGTTTTTCGTCCCCTTTTTTACTTGGTTGTCTACCGGACAATGTCTCAGACTGGTTAGGTTGTCCGGCGCAAATTCTGGTTGTCTCGGACAACCGGACAACACTTATTTCGAGCACTGCTATATCACACCATGCTATATCATACCATGCCATATCACACCATGTTATATCATACTATGTTATATCACACCATGCTATATCATACCATGCTATATCACACCATGTTATATCACACCATGCTATATCACACCATGCTATATCACACCATGCTATATCACACCATGCTATATCACACCATGCCATATCACACCATGTTATATCATACTATGTTATATCACACCATGCTATATCATACCATGCTATATCACACCATGCTATATCACACCATGTTATATCATACCATGCTATATTATGCGGGAGATGAGGAGAAGAGGAGAAGGGAAAGAGGGAGAGAGGAGAGATGAGATATGTTCTCACCTCGTACTTGATATGAAGACCGTTGTCGAGGTAGCTCACTAGACTCCTAATGGCGTGATATTCACCCTTCTCAAAGTCCGGGTCTGCTTCGTTGATGGGGGAGGGTGCGCTGTGAACATATTAGATGTTAGTGGGTCACGTGCTAGATATATGTGAAACTCCGAGGACCAATAGTCTCTTAGGACCAATACTCTCTTAAGCCTGGCGCACATTGCCGAACATTTTCCCGAACAAATGTTTGTCCGAACAAATGTATTTGTCTGGCAATGTGCGGGTGAACAATTGCTGAGCGCACATTGCCGAACATTTTGCAGCAAACAACCTCGTGGCGCTGTCTAGTAGCTGTGTTGTAAAGAGTCACGTGATCAGCGTGAATGGCGATGCCCAGTTTGCACAAGTGAATTTTAACAACTTTACTAATTTTAGACAGGGCTGCTGCCCCCACATTTCGACCATAATCTCTTTCTTTTCAAAAGTCCACACTTCTGGCAGCGATATAGCAGACGCCATATTGTACACAAAAATAATGTGACCACATATCGTGCTGCTATTCGTTACTACTTTACAAATGTTCCTAGAATTGTTTGACATTCAGCGCACATTGACGAACATTCGACGAACAATGTTCGAGATATCAAACATTTCCGATCTTCAGAAACATTGTTTGGAACAAATGTTCGGCGACTTTTTTCACCGCACATTGCCGAACATTTCATGGAACATTGCTACGATAACGTTTTTGAGCAAAATGTTCGGCAATGTGCGCCGGGCTTTAGGATCAATAGTCTCTTAGGATCATTTGTATCTTGCTTTCCCCTCCCCACCGCTCTTGCTTCCCCCATACTCTCTCCTCCCTCCTATCCTCCCCCCTCC
>NW_014578101.1:46144-78612 GCF_000485595.1 Priapulus caudatus
CTCGCTCGCTCTGCCGCCACGGGTTAATAAGGTATCTATATACATGCATCAATGCTGCCGCACAGCACTGCACTGTACTTGCAGCGTTTCAATAAAATGTAATGCTAAATAAATACAAAATCTATTTACTACGAAAGTCACGGCAGCGCAAAAACTCCCCGAGCCAGCTCCACGTCAGCGCGGGGGAGGAGGGAGGCTGGAATGTGCCGCCCGCCGTCTTCGTAAAAACATGTGCATATATATATTTGTGTGTCAGTGTGGCGGCGTGTTGTACGATTAACTACGTGTAAAAACTGCCACGGCCACGCCAGCACGCGATATACCTTTACTGTGATGGTACATGTAGTCTCTAAGTCTATCCATTGTCCTGCAATTGGTGTTCTTTTTGATGCGGCGGCAACAAAGTCATCATGTGGTAGGTTGAGTAATATGCCCTCAGGATGTGCTGCTGTATTGCATGGCTAGTTGGGGGAAGTTGCTCCAACGATATACCTTTACTGTAATAGTACATGTAGTCTCTAAGTCTATCCATTGTCCAGCAATTGGTGTTCTTTTTGATGACTTGTACGAGGTACTCCTCACAGGATGTCATGATGGTCTCACTACAGCTTGTTCCATAATCAAAATCATTCAAGAACTTGGTAGGATTAACATTATTGAAGGCCGCATGCTTTGTTCCCACCTTGCTTGTATAGTCGCAACCAGTTAACGTATGGAGAAGTGGCAGCACATAGCACAACTCTACCCCGACTCTTGATGCTAAGGTGTGAACTGGGATGTATCTTGTCGAATCCCAAACACCAGCTCTGAGCCAGATTTCACTTAGGCCAATGGAGTGAAGAACATTCCAGTAGTGCATGAGAAGTATGAAGACATCGGTGTCACTCGACAGTACAACAATTCGTCTTGCTCCGTTTTTTACTGCATGCATTGCATGGGGGATTATGCGAGCATCAGCCTCTTCAATATCTTGACAAAGTTCTGGTATTTCTGCTGAACAACCATCCTGGACTGACTGGCAGACAATAACGTTTGAGTCCCAAGAAAAACCACTGGCTACAACTTGGAGTTAGGAAGGTTTCTCCATCCTGCGCTTTATTATGTGCGCATGAAGAAGCATCTGGAGCTTCAACTCATTTTCGCTTGATGCCCAAAATCTGTCCATCTTAACAGGCAGTGGTGTGTTGCAGTTGATGATATTCATCTCAATGGGTGCTTTCACTTGACGCCGCTTTCTCTCTGAATCTTTGATGGATCCTTCAACATAGGAATCAAAGATCAAGTCTGATCTGTCAGCCCCTCGACCGATTGCAGCGACGTAGTCCAGAAAATGTTTACAGAAGTCTCCGAATGTCCGTAGGTCTTTTGTTTTTAGCTTTCTAATGTTGGCCATCACATCAACTAAACATGCTGTCTGCATTTTAGAGTCCTTTGCCGGCTCTCTCCCATCATCCTTTGTAAGTTTGGCTTCTAGTTCCTGTACCGGTGCACTTTTCACAGGTTTTGTCATCAGCCCTTCTTGATCAAACAAATAGGACGAAGGGGACACATCATATTGCAACAGCTCTTCCATTGTTCGTCTACGGGCACGCACTATCTCAATCAATCTTTTTATATCTATGGTGATTAGGCCTACATCAAAGAAGGCATAGGGCCATCTGTTGGAGAAGAAATGAATGATTGAACAAATATGCCTTTCAATTTTTTTCATTTTTTGATCTGATGTTGTATAACATTATGAAGCATGAAAGGGTTAAAGATGCATATTGATAGGCTTGGGTGGAGCTAATCTAAAGTGTTCATGCAGTATTTGTCTCAAAATTAGAAAATTGCCTACTATAGGCGACATTTTCTTGGACAAGGTCAGATTTTCACTTTGCACCCGAATTTGTGACATTCTGACCTCTGGTGACCTCATTTGCATATTAATTTGCATAATTAACATGCGGAATTATAGAAGACTTAAATACAAACATTTTGAGGTATAGTTTGTTGTTCTATGATTTATATATACGGAGATAGAACAATTTAAGTTTCCCCTACCCATTAAGCATACAACCAGAGGAGCGGAAAATGGGCGTAGCTTATGACGTCATTTTCTCGGTTACTGCCGGGGTAGCAAAAGTCTACCCAGACTTTTTTGATGTCTAATGGTATAGTTCAAAGATATGAAGAAAACATTAGGGGACATCTTATGCACACGGGAACTCCCTCAGCCAATGGACTACACTGTTGTTTGTTTTGCATGGGCAAAGCCATCGGAAAATTCAAAATAATAATGGAATAAAAATACCAAAATGTAGGGGCGAACTTGCTGGTTTGCTGGTTCCAAATCGAGTTCACCTCTCATAAATCAGAAAACCTGACATATACCAGTGTTGGAAATAGCAGCTGGTATGCGTCGCTTTCCCACACCATAGATTAATGGCGGGCCGCCAGGCCATAAGTGCTCTTGGAGAACCCCTGAGAAAAACATAAATAAAGTGCGTTTTTCTGTCTCATTTTTCTTCGCTTATTTCGAGCACTGAATATTACTTGAACATCATCACTACATCACTATAACATGATATCATGTCTGTGCTAATTAAAGGAAGAGGCATAAAGTATAGACAGGAGAAGGAGGAAGAGGAGTGAGAGGAGGAAATGTAGATGAGAAGGGTGAAAGGGGAGGCAGGAGAGGAGGGAAGAGACATAAGATACAGTAGGAGGAGGTAGAGGAGGAGGAAGAGGAGGGGGAGGAGGACGACGAGGAGGAACATAAGGAGGAGGGAAAGAAGCAAGGAGAGGAGGAGAGGTAGATGTAGAGGGTAGGACGGGAGAACGTGGAGGTGGAGAAAGGAGAAGGAAAAGCATGAATACAAGGACCAACATTTTTTTGTAGGAGATACCACTGAAGCCCCTAGCAACTGATTAGCATAGACGGAATGTGGGCAAGCCGAAAAGTAATAAAATGTAAAAAGTTAAGAACATAGTTTGCATTTTTATGGAAACATTTACCGACATATCGTTAAAAACCTTACTAGAACATAAAACCTATTTCAGACAATTTTAAGCGAGCATTTCTCATGATTTTACTAACCGTTTTCATATTTTCTTAACCGTTATGATACCAGCCAGTATTCCTTGCATAATTAAATCTATATAGTAAGGCTAATATATCACAGAACCCTCGCACAACATTCTTTCCACCATTATGTACACCAATCTGCATTTTAAATGAGATTGTTTACAGATGTCAACAAACCTAGCGCATGTGTCCTCGCGCGAAACCAGGACGCTGTCTCTCCACTAGGTTAGTTAACTTTGTATACATTTATTAAAACCACAATATATATATATATATATATATATATTATACATATAAGATTAAAAACACAACGTACTACAAGTTTTAAATAAAACATTTTCAAATTTCACATCACTCCCCTTCCCGCTCCTCATCATCCCATCACACCCCTTCCACGTTTACTTTCTCCCCTACCTTCCTCTCCGCCTCCCGTTTTAGTGCCTACTGCCTACTCTACCTCCTGTCTTTTCGTGTAGCACATTACTCTCCTCTCCCCATCATCCCCTAGCCTCCCCTCCTACCCTTCATATATACCTTCCCTTCTCACCCTACCATTTTATCTCCTCCCCCTCACAATCATCTATTTTCTACTTCCTCCTTCACGTACATCTTAATCCGACCTCTCTCATTCTCTACATCAACTTGCTACCCTCCTCCCATTCTACCGTGTTCATATACGTCCCCTTAACTGCCTCCTCCTCCTCTTCCTCCTCTTTCTCTCACATCTAAATTCCATCTACTTTCACCTCTTTTACCCCCAATCCTCCTCCTGATCAACCACCTTTCCCTCGTCTACCGCCTCCTTTCTCTGTTATGTACCTCCTCTTCCCTCGCCCATTATTCTCCTTCTCTGCGTCCTCCTCATCGACTAGCTCCACCCCTTCTACCCCTCACATCGATCTCTCATCGTCTTTCTTGTCATTTACCCCCCTCCTCGTCCACCTCATTCTCTACCTCATCCGCCCCTGCCCTTCATATATACCTTCCCTCCTCTCACTGCTCTCTATACCTCCTGCTTCTCATTCTGATCCTCCCCCTCATAATTATTCGCTACCACTTACCTCCTCTACCACGTACATCCTTTTCCGACCTCTCCCCTTCTCTTCCTCTACCTGTCTCTGACCTTCCATGCCAGCCCTTTCATGCACGTTCTCTTATCTCTCTCTCTTCTGTTGACTCGCTCGTCCTCCTCCGCCACACCCGCCTCCTCCTCCTCATTCGCCTGGTACCCTTCACATCTACCTCCCATCCTCTTTCTCCTCCTTCACCCCCCAAATCCTCTTCATCCTCAACATGGTTCCCAAAGAAGCGTGAATTATTTGTCCAAGGACTTTTCAAGGAAATTTCAAGGACAATTTGTGACAAGTAGTTTTAGTTTTTTAATGTCATCATATACACCTTAGATTCATATATAAAGTAAAAAATGGTTTCACACCCTAATTCAATGTGAGCAATCATTTCGCTATAAATTTCTTGCTAATAACACTCGTTGAACTAGTGAGGTTAAAGATCTTTAGCCTCCAACCCACGGAAGAAACCGTTAATGGTCATGTTCTCCTTGCCCCAAATCTTTAAAAATAATAACAAATAATATTAAATTTACTCCAAAACTCACAGAACGGTGTGTGCTAGTTTACGTTTCCCCCGTTTTAGTCATGGATAGCATGGGCAGGAGTCTTAACTATATGCTGACTGTTAAAATAATTTTTTATTTATTACTCAGTGTATATTTTGCTACACACAAATCTACAATCTTTTAACTGAACAGCACTTATTTATTAATTAACTAGTTACTAACAAGGAAGGCATTGTCCCAAGTAATGCATGGAATGCTTACTGGAGGATAGAAAACAACAGTTCAACATGTTCGAGCAAATGTATTCCTCAGTTTTATATCAAAATGTCTAAAACTGAATTACATTTAGATGCAATAGTTTTCCTTGTACCTTACTAAGAAAATTAAAATGTGAAAATCATGAAAATTGTACACTAGCTATTTGCGTAGTGTCTATAGCCTTAATTCTGAACATAAACTTGGTGTTTAATAAACATGCATTTTTTTGCTATCTATTTGCCTTAAACTCTTGTGAAGCGACGTCAGGTTTAGGGGGTTTGTGTAACTGCATGGTGTTGAACTTTATTGCTGTGTATTTAAAGTCTAAGGACCAACAAGTGTTAAATCAAAACCTTGATGATCCGAATAGAATTTGTGAATAGAACCTGTGGCCTGTCGTTTACCAGATGACCGCAAATTTTACCATACCGTTAGGGAGGAGACAACGATATTGTTTTATTGTATATGTGCGTTATAATTAACCAGGGGCCTGTGTTCTGGCCTGGTAGTTCGTTGTTGTTTTGGTAATGACGCGGGACGTACGGCACTATATATTTGCGTAGCCTCGCCGCGTCTCCTAGCCCCGCCAAGGTCCGGCCGGCAATGACGAAAAACCGGTCGGATTGAAATGTCGCCGGACGGTTTTCGGAAACGTATAAATAGACACGGACGAAAGATCATAAGTTAGTTATTACCCAGAGGAGATACGTTAGTCATTACCCAGATCATACGTGAGTTATTACATGGACGTTCGTATCAAGATGTAGCGGACAAAGACGAGACACGGGGCCTATAGGCTTGGGTGCCTAGGTCGCCGTAGTGTATCTATATATATTTGTATTGTGTTTACTAATAAAGTCCTAGTTCAACAACGAATCTGCGACTACATCATCTCTACTCCTTGCTACAATTTGCTACCATTTAACTCTACGCTGCTACGATGGAACATCCCTACCATTTGCAAACTCTACAATCTGCTACGATGGAACATCTCCACTATTTTACATCTCTATACGCTGCCGACTCTACGAGAACACTGAGATCATCAACATTTCGAACTACAATAATATCTTTAATTCCACCAATGCAGCAAGTACTAGAGTCAGGAAATTTACACAAGAAGGCTGTCATTTTGTGTGTAGCAAAATAACATGAACACTAAATCAGAAATCAAGAAATAAATAATTATTAAAATGATGAACTTAGTCTAAACCCCTCCCCTACACCACGCGCATATAATTAGGGACAAAACACTTCATCATTTCATATATACGCGTCTACTTATCTTTCTTTGCTGTTACCGCGCCATTCCTCATCCCCCTCCTCACCATTCCCCCTACCTCTCTTCCTCGTCTACCATCCATACTCTTTCGCCTTCTTTTCCCCCTCATACTCCTCCTCCTCCATCTTCTTCCATTCACATCGATCTCCCTTCCTTTTCCCCATGTACCTCCTCATCCTCTGCTTCCTACTCCTGCTTCTTCTCTACCACCTCGTCCTCATCTACCTCCTCTCTCATTTACGACATACCTCCTTTGATCAACACCCTCTCTCGTCTTCCTCCGTCTCTACCACCTCTTTCCTTCGCCATGTACCTCCTTCTCCACCCTCTCCACTTCTTTCTATCTCTCATCCTCGTTTACCGCCTCATCATCATATACTGCCTTTCTTTTTCTACTATACCTTATGCTTATCTACTCATCTACTGCCACCTCATATGCTTATATTTTACCTCCTACCTTCTCTCACTTCCTCTTCGCGCCTCCTTCTCCTCCCCCTTCCTTGTTTACCTCCTTATGCTGTCCTTAATGATACCTCCTTATGCTGTCCATAATGATGGGGTTGCAATAATGTTACATCCCCCTTTTTTATAACAATAAACATGCAGAACTATGACAATTTATTTTTAACTTGCTGCGGTTTGTATCCATATAACTGACTGAGAACTGAAAACTTATAACATAATGTCATGATGCTTGTGCAAACCTCCTTGCACTGTGTGAATAATGTTCCACATTTTTATACAACGTTCGTCGCCACAAAAAGGTTCACAAATAAATGCTTTCCGCATACCGGAATGTTCACAAATAAAACACTGTTAACTGGATTGTTCATCGCTTTGTACGTCTTTACCAGTTAACTAAACGAATAACGATTCAATTATAATGCAAAACACCGGACTTGCGATTATGCACACCACAAATCATAGCTTAATATAAGACTATTGTATGCATATTCCGTGCACCATTTTTAGGTGTCTGCATAACGTTTCGGCGTTCTAATCTGCCGCCCTGAACGGGTTCTATACGTGTCATTGTGGACTCTACCGCCAACAGCCACTTCTGTCTTGGTGGTCACAGGTCTTTCAGTCGTGTTGTGATGCGGCCGCGCCTGAGTAGTCTGCGGCACAACGACTGGGTTGTCTTCAAAGTGGACTTGCTTGCCTGCTTTGGGCACACTACGTAATTGTTGTCTATTACGCCTAAGGATTCTTCCATTTGGTGTTTCCACCATATAAGACCGTGGTTCTTGGCACTTTTGAATTACCTTTGCAGGTGACCACAGTCCAGTTTGCGGATCCTGTACCGTGATAGTCTCTCCCGTCATAAGGGGAGGTAAACTTCTGGCTCCAGCTTGGTCGTGATAGTGTTTTTGGGTACCCTGTCTCTCTTGGAGGCGTTCCTGTACCCTATCCCTATCGTACGACTGTTGATAGCTGGGCGACGTTCTGACCGGAAGGTTACTAACCACTTTTCGGTTGAACATGAGTTCTGCCGGGCTTGGCAACTGACTGTCAATAGGTGTTGTCCTAACACACAGCAGGGCTAGATCAGGATCTGTCCTTGTTTCCTTAGCTTTCTTGAGAATTTCTTTGACGGTGCGCACGTTTCGTTCAATGAATCCATTGGACTTCGGATACCTGGGGCTACTAGTCACGCCATCTATCTGCCATGACTGTAGAAACTGCCTAAATTCAGCTGAGCCAAATTGTGGGCCGTTATCGGACATAATACGCTCAGGTCGTCCGTATTCTGACAGAATCTGTTTTACTAGTTGGACAACTGCACCTGTTGTGCATGCTCCTACTATTTTCCTTACTACGGGAAACTTTGTGTAGTAATCTGCCAGTACCAGGTACTCTGCCCCGTCAAAATGGAACAAGTCTGTCCCAAGTGTTTGCCAAGGTCTGGTAGGAATCTCATGTGGTTGAAGCGGTTCTGGTGGTTGGCTCGGTTTGTGCGTTTGGCATGCTGAGCATCGTGCCACCAACTTGTCGATATCCTGGTTAATATTTGCCCAGAACACACAAGATTTCGCCCTAAGTTGGCACTTGGTAACGCCCTGGTGACCAGTATGTATCTGCTCTAGGATATCGGCTTGCATGGTCTCAGGTATCATCACTCTTTGGCCTTTCATGATTAGTCCGTTCTCGACACTCAGTTCGTCTCGGAAGAACCAATATACTCTGTGCGGTGTTGGGAGACCGCGTCGCTCATCTGGCCATCCGGCTATGATGACGTCTCGCAACGCGCAAAGAATGGCGTCTTTGTTAGACTCCTCTCGCAGCTGCTGAATCTTTGACGTCGAGAACTGCACATGGAATACCTTGACGTCGAGATCAATTGGAGTACGCTTTCTCCGATTGGGTTGTCTCGAGAGACAATCTGCCAGGAGCATGTCTGGCCCGGGTCGATACCGTATGGTAAAATCGTACCCTTGTAAGCGCATCAACATTCGCTGTAATCGTGGAGGTGCCGACGCCAAGTTTTTCAGAGAAATCATCTCTAATGGCTTGTGGTCCGACTCTATTTTGAAGTGGCGGCCATAGAGGAAGGTGTGGAATCTTTCCACTGCAAATACTGCTGCCAGCAGCTCCCGTTCGATGTTTGCATAACGTTGCTCGGTGTCTGACAGAGATTTTGACGCAAACATAATCGGACGGTTGTCCTGTATGAGTGCCGCACCCAGGCCCTTCAACGATGCATCGACCTGCAGGACTGTTTCCTTAGCAGGGTCGTAGTACGCAAGGGTGACGTTGTTGCAGATCAACTGTTTGATCTTGTCAAACGCTTCCTGGTGAGCAGGTGACCAATCGAACACAACATCTCGCTTGAGCATCTCCCGGAGATGACATGTGTGATCGGATAGCCTTGGGATAAACGGCGACATATATGTTGCCAGTCCTAAGAACTCTTGCATTGCAGTCTTGTTTTCGGGGGGTGGCATCGCTTTTATGTCGTCGATCTTGTCAGGATCTGGGTGTGCGCCATCTGCGTCGTACACCATACCGAAGAATTTTATAAACGGTACGTTGATCTGACATTTCCCACTGTTGAACATCAGGCCTCGTTCCTTCGTAACGCGCATCAACTTGTGTAACACTTGATCGTGTTTGGCCTGGTTTTCAGCATAGACTGCTATGTCGTCTGCTATCCCTAACGCCCCTTCTCCTACTTGGTCCAGAATCTCGTCCATTTTTCTCTGGAACACGTCTTGGGACATAACTAGCCCAAACGGACAACGGCAAAAACAATGCCTCCCAAACGGCGTGTTGAACGTGGTCAATAGCTGGGATTCCGCATCCAGCTTGATTGACCAATATCCGTTCTTGGCGTCGTTTTGAGAACACACGTGCGCCGTTGAATCGGTGTGATTTCTTCGAGGGTAGGGATGTTATGGTGAGATCGCAAGATTGCACGATTTAGTTCCTTTGGGTCCAAGCATATGCGCAAACTACCGTCTGCTTTACGGCTGTATGTCAGGGAACTAACCCACTCTGAGGGTTCTGTTAACCGCCTGATAACGCCTTGCTTGACCAACTGGTCTAGCTGAGTATTGATCTCGTCTTTCATTTGGATGGGTGTCTTACGTGGCGCGTGTACCACAGGAGGGACGTTCGGGTCCACCATGATGTGGTACTCTCCTGGGAAGTTGGCAATTTTGTCAAATTGGTCGGGGTACAGCCCCTGTAGGTCATGTAATGACCAAATGGCTGGGACGCCAGGTTTCTGGCTGACCACAGGTTTCTGCGGCTTTGCTGTGATAGCGCAATGCACTGATACTAGCTTTAGCGCTAACGACGACAGTAACCCCAATATCGCCGGCCCATCCCATAACGTTACATCATAATGTACAGGATAAGGAGGATTATTATTATCATTAACCCCATCATTAACGTTACATCATGCTCCCGTCCACTCCGCTATCCCCTCATCTCTGCTCAATTTTTCCACTCCTCTGTTCTCCCATCTTTCTTCTACCATGCATCGTCTGACGGTCTCCCAACGCTCCCCTCATCCTCTCCCTCTCCTCTGTCACTCCTCATTCCCTCCCAAATCCTTTTTTCTTGCCATATTACACTTCAATTCACTACATTCAGCTCTCTCTCTCTCTCTCTCTCTCTCTCTCTCTCTCTCTCATCCACCTTTCCTCCTTTTCCTGTGCTGCTCCTCTTTCGGTAGCAAACTAAGGCTTTCTACTAGCTATCAAAGTATATTGCCTTCGTTTACATTGCATTCCTATACACATCCTTTTTACGTGTACAGTTGTCTACGTCTGCCTTAGATAGATGTAGCACTGGTTGGAAACATACGTCAACTATTTGTTAAATATAATGTCAAATATTAAAACATAAATGATGAAAATACTAATACCAAATATAAAAAGTTTTCCAGTCAGTTAAAGCGTCGACACAGAGATCCAAGGGCTTCATTGGTAAGTAGAAAGTATGTTTCATGCGCATGAACATTGAATTCATAGAATCGCAACACATCTGATGAAAAACACGTATCTAACAAACCATGGCCTACAAAATGCTAAACCTGCCATGTCAGCCGCTGGTCATAGATACTAGACACCTAAGTTTTAACATTAGTAATTAGTGTAATCGCTACAAACTTAAAATCTAAATAGGAACACCGCAGGTCGTCTCTATCTATGGACAACATGAACAACAGATAACGCTACCAGCACCATGGACGTCAATTTAGAAAGCAAAGAAGAAACATGAATCTTGCTACACATCGTATAAAGACTCCTGGCAGCTCTCGTGTGCCAGTGGACTCGATCCTCTGTACTGTCATTTGACAGCACTGCATCCAACTCCAGTTCACCAACCTCCGAGTTTGCCAATAGTTTCCTATCTCGCGAGAACCGGCACGACGGATCCTTCTACTAGTGCGTCTTTAAGACTTACGGCTCTTTTATCATATATGCTGCTGTGTGCATAAACACCTATGGGACTAGTTCTACTTGACTACTGACAAGAGTCGGTGTTTGAGCGAGCGGCACAGTATCGCTGATTTGCATACGAAATTACAGAAGCGTTTGAAGCATATTCCGTGAGTGGCAGCATATTGAGAGCGGCATCTCAGTGATCGTGATTCACACCGTGACTCTCCTGCGCGGTCTCGTCATAAGAGCCACGCATCATTACAGCGTATACTCTCTGTGTGTCACCGCGTGAGTCCCTAGAGACGCCAACAATAACGGCTACGGGAGGCACGCAATAATAACCTCCTGTAAATCTGCGCTACTTCGTCCCTGGAAAAGGAATTTTTCTCAAATTTCCGAGGTAATATTCGGCACTAGAATGCACTATGCACTCTAAGGTAGATGAGCTATAGTCGTTACCGTTTTTGTGTGTGAAACGGGATCCGACTACTTGCTGGAAATGTGAGTTAGCTGGCAAGTTTCGAGTCTGGACCTTAAAGGGACACATGACCTTAGCTTCCTTGAATATTTCCAGTTAAAATTACGCTACATAAATAAAAATAAAAATGTAATTGTTCAATATTCATTAGATTTTTTTAATTGTTTTAAAACTAAAGGCTCTATTGTTGCTTACAACGACGGTGGCGCCACTATTAGCTCATCTATTTTCAACGTTGTACATCACAACTTTTCGGCTGCAGGCTATTTAAGGAGGTGTACAACAGTAAGCCTCCACAATTGTTCACCGTTGCACTATTTCGTCTATAGAAAAGGCTTTTTTTGTTTTTTTTTTCGCCAAAATTCGGCACTAGATTGCAATAATTTCCATTATGCACGCAAGTTAGATGCCTCGTGGACGTCTAGAAAGCATTAGAAGTAAAATTGGTCTTGTTGTGTACTCGTGACATTTCGTCAGGTGGCGTAGCCGCAGCGACCGGCTGGTGATTTTTGTGTATGAAATGTGTTCAGACAACTTTGCAGAAATTCGCATCATAGAGGTGGCAAAAGTTTCGAGCGGAGCATATAGTCAGGTTCACTATGTCAATAAATTTAAATTTCGTTCAGAATCATGGTAGATTAGCAAACCTATGCATTTTTGGAAAGGTTAACATGAGGAATTCGAAAAACAATGTTTACATTTGCAGAGATACCGGTATGGCCGCCATTTTGGATTTTCAAAATGGCCACCATAAAATACATATTTGGCCGTATTTCTGCCTCTAATCACCCTAAAAACTTTTTAAAATATGCTAATCCTATGTTTTTAGGGACAAGGAATGCAATGAAAGAATCAAATAACTGTTATGGAGAACAGTAATACAAAAATAAAAGATTTTAACTTAAAAAGACTTTAAAAAAATCTGTCTTTATATTCGCGAAAGTGGCATAATGAAATACATGTTGTTAACAGGCAGTTAATAATGTCAAGATGTGTCAATCATTCATATCCTCTTAAACAGGCATCAAACTTATAGCTAGTAAACGACAGCAAACATACACTGGCAGTCTGTAACATACACACATGTTTACAGAATATGCCATTTAGAGTTCATCTTCACTGTCCTGTGTGTCATAGCCGACAATACAGTTCGCATCGTTTTCACAGTCCGTTTCACACAAGCAAAGGTCGGTGCAAGTTAAGTCATTTCTTCTACATGAGCACCTCTGGGTTGAGCAATTAGCTTTACAATAACTGTGGTGCTGGTATAACTTGAGTGGTGATAGGTAGTATGTGACCTTTGTCGTCCTGATGGTAGCTATGTTTGATGGGTCGAACAGCTGTTGCCACGTGACGGTGACCTGGCACCACTCTACTCTGTACTCGCACGCGTTCGATATGCTCCTCAAGAGCACCAGTTGTTGGAGGAAACTTGTTACTTTCTGCCGGATGTTTGCAAAACAGATGCCAGTGATACATGCGATCTGAATACCTTTTGGGCAGTACGCTAAGCATACAAAGCTGGGCAATATGTCTTTCACCTCCTGCATTAGATCGTCGTCCTCTGGTAGTTTCATTAGTGCTTTGACTATGTTCCTTTCAGTCTTGATGTATTGTTGTCAAGGCTATGGATAGGCTTTGACTTGTCAGTACATGGTAGGATCGAACCGTCGGGTGCAAACAGTGCTCTGGGGGTAAGAGTGAACTCGTAGTTCCCAATCGCATGCTTCTGATCGATGTCACGGCTTGATCTGGCTAGTACCATCAACTGACCGTACAGATCTTTTGTTTCTTTCAGATCTACTGACTAGTCACGGATCTTTACCGTTTGCTTCTTGTTTCCTGACATGTACAGCCTGTCGTTCTGCTTCTTGACTGGTGCCCACAAGCTGACATCTCCATTGATGCATTCTGCAACGTAATCCACATACAGCTTCTGCCCAGTGTCGTCGATATTCAGGATCTGTGAGACTCTCTTGTGGGACATATGCATGTGTGATGAAGTTGTAGAGATGGTCACCTTCAGCAGCAAAAAGATTGCCGTGACTCAGTATGGCAGCCTTTATGCGATCAACGTTGTCATGCGCTTTCCTCACAGCATGATGCTCTTGTGGCTTGTCTACAGCAAGATTGAATTGGTCATTAAATTAAGATGAAAGACGTGACATCTCAGGAGTGGCCAAGAAGAACCGTTCACGAGCGTTGGCATTATTGGGAATGCCTATTAACCCAGAATGTATCTTCATCATCCTGTTGAGTTGTTCACATGCGTGATCTGCTCCAATCGAGACAAATGGAATCGTACTCTTGGTCACAGATATGTTTCCGTCTTGAAGTTCACGCCAGGTTTCTGGATGGCTTGTCTTCAACTCATGCATGTCCGAGATGTAACGTGGCCAGAGGCGATTTTATTCGATCCATGGCGAAGAATAACTTGCTTAGTGCCTCCCCAGCTTGAAGGTGGAGAACGAGATCGGAATTCCTGGATGCCTCAACAAAGTGCAAAATGGTTTCAATCCGGTGGATGTAGTTCATCAAAAACTTGAACATTGCATTTGAGGATTTCTGCGCTTCCCACATTTTCAGCTGTTGAATAGGTTGTAGTAGATCGTCTCACGCTTTCTGGATTTGAGCTTCTGTCAACTGCTAATGTTGCACAAGCTTCCTGGACCTTATCTGCTGCCCGTGGCGTCTGAGTACACTAATGACTCGAGGGCCGATCTGCCATGAATATTCCCCAGGTATCATCTCGGCTCTTACCCGTTTCGTAGCAAGTCCAGTTTTCGTCTAGCTCCCACACCCGATTCCAGCTCTACTTCTCCGATCTACCTTCCGCCAACCTACCTTCACCCCGCCGAGCGTCTCCGCAAACCGCAACTCCAAGGTACAACATTACTTGCATTCAATCACGCGACACGCGACGCAAGGGTTACGACGCGGAGACATCTGTATAGTATCATATGAGTGTGTTTGATTAGAGTGAAATAGACGCACGAAGAGTAGTTTTCATAATACTGTGTTCCTGTTATCTATCGACGCAACCTGGCGCTACCCTCAAAACGGGTGCCACTACGGCACCTACTAAACCGAGAACCTGGTAACGGGAAGTGAAAGACTTCCTTAGAATATTCGTAATGTGTATCACGACTTGATAGTGTTTCAGAACTTGTTGTTGTTGTAGAAGTAGGTGGAATCTAACAACTCTAAGAAACTGCACGCAGCTGACATTGTGAAGCACTTCCAGTTCTAACAAAATTCTATACAAAATTCAATAAAAATGCCATAAAAATTCTATAAGAATGCTATAAAAATTCAATAAAAATGCCATAAAAATGCGTAACTAACAGTCCACGCTTATCCGGTTGCGGTTTGAACACTGAAACATAGGATCACTCTTAGGAAAATATGCTATATAGTTTCTATAAAAATATCTATAAAAACTATATAAATTCTATCAATTTTTTCTTTAGAAATTCTATAGCATTTTTATAGAATTTTTATAGTTTTTATAGATATTTTTATAGAAACTATATAGCATATTTTCCTAAGAGTGATCCTATGTTTCAGTGTTCAAACCGCAACCGGATAAGCGTGGACTGTTAGTTACGTACAGATGCGTCTTTACGTTGCTCCATTCCAACTGAGTTTTGGCAGCCGATGTGGCCGTTATCTGTGCCCACATCGTGCTGATTCAACGTATAAGTGTGCGTAGCTGTGCTGATTCAATGCTTGAGGATTGTTAGATGCGAGGATCAAGCGTATAATGGGGGTTTTTCCCGTGCATTGACTCACAATAGAAAGATGGCAGCTTACAGCATCAAACATAAACATTGCTGTTAGCACTGCCATCTATTGGCATTTGCTGATCAAAACTGAAATGAAGCTAACTGGAGTGCGCCGATTGGTGATTTTAGGTGCATTTGTTGCCGTATGCCATAAGGCCTTGATGCCTACGGTGGACCAGAGGGACAAAACACAGCCAGCAGTTCCATCCGCCACTCCTGCTCTAGGTGCCATTAATGCACTCCTGAGGCGGGGATGGATTGCTCAGCTTTCTAGCCGGCGGCACATTATCCCCCGTTCGGTATGGCTGGCTGTATTGCTCGTCGTGCTGGCTGGAGACGTGGCACGTAACCCTGGACCTGTGGCAGTCTACCCGGGACCTCTCCCATCTACACCACCTCATCACCTCTTTGATGAACCAAAAAAAGGCATCACCATGGTCGACAGGACCGTCCAGTCGTTGTATGGAAAATGTCAGAGCTTCGAGTGCAGTTCTCCGACCATCCCGTGCATCTGGTCGGTGTGGCTGAGACCCACCCCTGATCCTGGCGGCGAAGAAAGATCACTACAGAAATCTGATTGATGTGGGCCACCGTACTACAGCTGAGATTTGGAGGTATCTCAAGGATCTAGGTCCATCGAAACCACTGCGCCAGTTTCTTCCACCAAGTTCCGCCTCAAAGGAGACAGCTGACGACCTGAACCTGTTTTTTGCGTCAGTGGCAGACCGCCTACGGGAGAGAGACCTAAATACTGCGCAACCTAACCTTGTCAGCCTGAGCGACTTTGTCAAGCCAAAAGTCGGTGCTGACACTTATTTTAGTATTCCGGCCATACCTACTAATTTTGTAAGTCAGTATCTCACCGACATTGACACTGGTAAAGCCGTTGGATTAGATGGACTAGATGCACGTTTTCTTAAACTCGGATCACATGTCTTAGCTCCCTCATTGGCAAAAGTGTTAAATATGTGTATTTCAAAAAATAGTTTCCCGTCCGAGTGGAAAGTCGCTAAAGTATATGCCTTATTCAAAACTGGGTCGACTTCTGACATAAACAATTTTAGGCCTATATCTGTCTTGCCTATCCCGAGCAAGCTCCTTGAAAGACATGTGCATGATTGTTTATACTCATTTTTACAACAGCACAATCTCGTATCCATCCAGTATCAATCTGGCTTTAGGAAAGGCTTCTCCTGTGAGTCTGCTCTCATCAACCTCACTGACATTTTTTACAAATGCATCGACTCAGCTGAGCATATTTTATCTGGAGTTCTCCTACTTTATTTTCGTAAAGCCTTTGATTTCGTTGATCACTCTCTCTTACTTAAAAAGCTTAAATTTTTTTAATCTAGTTTTATCTATTAAAATAGTTTTTTTTATCGAACAGATACTCCAGTCTTTTTTAATGGGTCATTATCAGCTGAAGTGCCCATATCCGTTGGTGTCCCGCAAAGTTCTATTTTGGGGCCAATCTTTTTTATTATGTTTATAAATGACATGCCCCTGTACATTAACAATGCCAGTATTCATTATGTATGCTGACGACTCCACCGTTGTTGTTACTGACATTCTTTACCTAACCTGGAACAGCATCTAAATAGCAATATGGAGGAAGTTCGTGAGTGGTGTTCTAAAAACAAAATGGTCTTCAATCCATCGAAGACCAAAACCATGCTGGTTACTTCCAGACAAAAGCGTTCTACACTCCCATCCGCGGTACTCCATACTGTCTATGATGGCTCTGTTCTTCCAACCACGTCGAGTGAGAACATTTTAGGTATCCATGTTGATGATAATCTCACGTTTGAAAAACACATAATGAACGTGTGTGCCAAGATCTCAAAAAAGCTGGCACTGTTTTGGCAGATCAGGAAATTTCTCGACCATGATTCCTGCCTGAAGTTTTACTTTGGCTTTGTTTTGCCTGATATTGATTATGGTATTGTTGTGTGGGGAAATACCGCGAAGAGTTATATTGACAAAGTTTTTAACCTGCAGAAACGTTTTACACGGTTGATTCTAAACATTCGTAGACCTTCAGACGCCCACACTAAAGAAATCTTTTCGCAGCTAGGTTTTATAACTGTTCGCCAACGTTTTTATTACCATCGATCTCTTTTAACTTAAATTTTTTTACGTAAGCAGGCACCAGCCTATCTTAACGTTTTTTTTTAACTTTTAAACATGAAGTGAGCGCCCTACGGACGCGTAGTGTGTATGCAGATGAAGCGTGTTTGTATCTGCCCCGTGCACGCACTGAAATGGTACGAAATTCATTTCGGTGTGCGGCGGCATCTGAGTGGAATTATTTACCTCCTGACGTTCGAGATGCCCCCACCATTTCTTCTTTTAAAGTCCGTTTAAATAAAATCTTGCCCTATCAATCCTAACAATTTTAGTCCAAGTACTTCAACTCTTATTGTGTATTTATTTAATATTTAACCGTTCTGTTGCTGTGAGATGGCCATATAGAAGATAGGTCCGTGCCAATTTATTGTATCTGTACCTAACATGTTTTACCATCGTTAAATAGTTTTTACTTACTTACTTACTGCAGATATTGCTTGTTTCATGACACATTCCATTGGGAATTAACTGGATTCCTGGTGGTTAGCTTCCAGATACGTCGTAGGGCCTACTATTAGTACTACACAGTACCTGACATCGACAATGCGTGTCACTGAATTTTGATGCCATGTGGATTCTTCTTTATAAAATTATTCACAAAGATCCATTTGATTCATTTCAAGTTACATTTCATATGCAAAATATATAAGAAGGCAAGAACACAATCACACACATGGCTTGAAACAATCAGATTCACATACATAAATCACAACATAAGCTCATTCCAATGATTAGTATAGTAATAGTATGCAAAAAGTGCATGTAATATTCAAAAAGTAGTTTATGTTGTACACAAAAATTGCACGTTAGAATTCATTTTAGCACGTAGATTTTTTAGGCACTCGCGATTTTTTGCAAGTGGCTAAAATTGCGAAATTCGTCCCCTGATTAACTAAATATCGTAACCGGAAGTCAATAATGGCCACTTCCGGACGCTTTGAAATTGTGTTAAATGGACTAGGCATCATCTAAAACCCCTGAAATGACCATAGGATCGTGATAAAAGGTTCATTATTAGCAGAAACAGGTCATGTGAAAGAAAAAAACCCTCCCCCAGGGGGTCGACAAGGAGGAAAATTTGAACCCCACCATTTTCTGATGGGTTAACCCCAAATGAACCAGATAAAGCAAAAAAATTTAGCACAAAAATCCTACGGGATTACACTTCATACCCCAAGTTAGGTTTCGGCTTCGCCTTTGATCTCAGATGTTAGCTGGTGTTTTTCGATTGCCAGCGAGTCAGTTGTACATTTGAGAGTGCTGGTGGAGCACTGTCAACTGCGTGTATACTGTGTTTACTGTATATAATAAGTACTGTATACGCAGTTAATATATGAAAGTACTCTTTACAACTGGGAATTCTTTACTGTCATTTTTAGGCATTCAGCAGGTGAAGTATAGATAGAAGGTATAACTTTTATAAGCTTTCAGTACAGACACAGGTACAACTACAGTATCAGACAACCAACATCGTATATGAGAAGATATTGGATTAACAAACCACATCGTCTGGAACACCATAAATTATGTCGCTCTGTCCAGATGAGACGGGATACTAGAGAAGCGTTGCCGAAAGGAGGTGTTAATCCGAAGTGCTGCGCGATCTTGCGCGCAGTTCCGCGGCAAGGCGCACGCGACCGCGGGAACGTCCTACGACAGTATGCAGCGCTGGCAGCTATGGATCCGTGCGCCGAATGCATAGGCCGGCGAACAGTCCGCAATTTTAGTGGGGGACACAGAGGGCAGACATTTGGAACGTGAACAGTGTTCACTTGTTATAAAAACTGTAACCGAGTAATCTGTTCGTAACCGAGCTGTGCCACGCGAAATCACACAAAGACTGTCGAAATTCTGACATTCGCGAACCTTGCCCAGTAATGGAAACGGCTGTCAGAATCAGGAAACACCTACCGGCGCTCTTCGCGCCCCAACGCTGCAACGTTTTTGCAAGGTTCCAATGGCGAGGCTCGTACGGGAGTTGTAAAGCAGTGCGCCGCCTGCCCGCCGCCTATAGCCCATAGACTGGCACTCTCTCCCACCTCTCGGCTTAGCTTAGTCACTCAATGGCTAATCGAGGTGGGAGCGAGTCCTAGTCTATATATAGCCTTTGTACCTCGCAACCTTCTCGAAAGAGAGTAGGCCTATACTAGAAACATTAAGAATTTGGTAGTAAATAGATTTCGTATTTAGTTAGCATTATATTTTATTGAAACGCTTCAAGTGCCTGTGTCTAGTATAGGGGTATTCTAACCCTAGCAAAGACCGTTTCTTGGAGCTAGTAGTATTAGTAGTACTATACTATACTCTATAGTAACTAGTAGTAGTAGTAGTAGTACTAGTCGTAGTAGTCTAGTAGTACTAGTGGTTCAAGGATAGAGAACATGGTCCCAATATTATATGGGCCCGAATGTATGACATGGGCAATAAAACCAATGTCATTTACATCAATATAAATATAATATTATATCAATATAATACTAATAGGTTAGGGTTATGGTTAGGGTTCGTCATTATTACTATTACTATTAGTAAGTTAATTACTAGTAACAGATCTCTCGAGAGTTAGTCATTATTACTATTAGCTCCTGCCGTCCTGGTAGTCACTAGTACTAGTACTAGTAGTGCTGGTAACTTAGTAGTACTACTACTACTAGTACTATAGTAGTACTAGTAGTACTTACTAGTAATTATTGTAACATGTACTTGTAGTAATAGAAGTATTCGTAGGTGTGGAATGTACCAAAGTCTTAATGTTTCTCTACTCTATTTCGCCTATAATCACCTGTAAATGCCGGTCAAATGCTCATCTGCAACACACAAACTGTACACCGAACGCACGACCGCGCTGTGCACAGGCACTTGAAACGTTTCAATAAAATATAATGCTAAACAAACACGAAATCTAATACTAGTAGTAGTACTACAACATAGCTGTGCTGCGTGCACAAACAACATGAATAAGAGAGTTACACATATAGACTGGTACCCGGTCGACAGTTCCAGACGCTACACTACGTGAGTGTAGCGATATGCCGGAGTAAAGGTGGCAAACGGGTACCAGTCTACTATGCCTATAGATTCGGCGTTCGTTGCGCCGTCTATCGCACGCCATATGTACTACACTCATCAACAACAACAAACAAAGAAGAAACTTGAAATGCGTTTATTACGGCAAAGAAAGCGCGCCGACTAGCGAACTTCGAATTAGGAGCATTTCTAAGAAATGTCGAGCTCCCTGGGTAGTCAAACCGATCGTCGAATGCCCAGAACTGCTCAATTCAGCGAAGTTGGTGCTTGCGTTATATATGTAAACCGTGTAAGGTGAAGGAGGGGGGCAGCAAAGTCGTGTTAGAGCGCCGCCAGCCGGCGTTGGCGCGCTTCGCGCGGATATCCGGCTGCAGAATGTCCAGGTATTCTTCAGATACCAATCGGATGATCAATACTTAATACGCTGTATTCATGATAACTTGGCACAATTTCATAACAGTGTTGTATATCCAGAAGCTTTTACTACACAGAATCATAGAATGATTAGAACCGTTTTTGTCTGAATATTGTTTTAATTGTTTGTTTCTCTGTTACGAATCTATCCTTAGAATCAAGTAAATATATGTGGCTGAATTTGCTCTAAGTTGTTTCTACGCGTTTTTCCCCGAGCAACGCCGGGTACCCGGCTAGTATATATATATATATATATATATATATATATATATATATATATATATATATATATGTGCGCAGTTATGAATTAAGGCGTGCACGGGTATACGCTCACGAGTATTTCATGCAAAATTCTAAAAACTATACCGAAATGATGGTACTTTCGTTATTGTAATACCTAGACAACAAGATGGAATAGACTAAAACCTGGTTTAGACAAGGGAACGAGATTTTTTTCACAACGGTTTGCTAAAAAGTTACTTCACGTCACTAGAGGTTTTCCATCGCATACCTGTACTTACGATTTAACGTTGCTCATTTATTGGCTAACTAACAACCTTCTTCACCTGTCTTCAGTTTGCGCTAAACAAAAGAATAGTTTCCCCAGATTATTACACTGCGGCGCTATAAATATTAAAACTAATTTACTAGACAAAAACACAGAGCTATAGCGTTACTAATTGGGACAATGGTCACGTACAATTAACAACGCGCCCTCTCGCACCAACGTAACTCTATCAACTATGCAAGGACAATACAATTGCCACATTTTCCTTCCGCAGCCTAATGTCTCTGCTGCTGCAATTTAGCTTTGCATTAAAACTGCATTGAATCACGCAGGAAGTAACGATAATAACGAGAGTTGTGCTAACAATGAGCTAACGCTGCTTTTGGACAACGCTCCAGATGTGTAGATGTGGAAATGAACCGACCCTCGAACACTTTATACTGAACCACGGCAAAACGGCGTAACGGCAAAAGAATGAAACCGAAAACGACGCCGACGACATGAATGAGCACGCGTGACAAATGTGGCAGTACAAGAGCGTGAAGCACTGTTCGCGAAGATGTGGCGGCACCGGAAATTGCACATAGGCCACCTTCCTGCTCATTAATTACGCAGCGGTGGGGCGTAGATGATAATTACCATGACAAATACCGCCATCTACACTGACGTCGTGCTGTACACACCTAGCTATAGCCTTGCGCAGTATCCTCGTCGAAAGCGAGGAGCAAGTAGATGATAGATCTCGTGCGCACCTACAGACACACACACGCACGCACGCACGGACGCATGCGCACAGCAACAAACAAAACAACATACAAACACCTGCCTACACACATTCGCCAAGCCGATCACTCCACCCAAAGCTCGACCTCAAATAAGTTGCTCATGGTGGTACGCTCTTTCCTTCCCACGCATTAGTTGTTCTCTCAAAACCAACAACCTACATAATTCAAAGACTTTCTGAGATCTGCCGAGCGCTGCTCGAGGAGCGAGCTTACACCGCTCCACCGGGGGTCGTTACAATATACGAGCAGCGGGCGATAAACGATGCGAAACGTGGAATAATTGACTTCGTGCAGAATAGCGTTGTCTGCGACGTGTAACGCTCATGACGTAATCCCATGCTCACGCTCAAGAGCTGACAATGACGTATCAAGTTAGTTTATCCGGCAGCTCGCACAATTTCAAATGTTTTTAGCACGGCGTTATTTTAAAACGATCTTTTCTCAAATAAACCAAAAACTGGGTCTCATCAATTAGCGTACTTTTTACTGATTACTCCGGCACAACAATCACCACAAAGTTGCGCTGTTATAGTCAGGCTATAAAATAGTAAATGACGGCCATCTTCAGATTCGCGAGTCTGAAATGGTCAAACGGTCCCACAAAACAAATGCACCTAGTGACTGGTACCTATCTCGAAATGTATAACTGCGAAATTGTTCCAATTCGCCAATTTGCCTGCATAAAGTCGGTAGTGTAAACCCAGCTTCAGCCTTATTACTATACATTTGGAGTTATGTAAGGAGGACCGGTAAGCATCAGATCGGTTAAGAAAATATAAAAACGCTTGGTAAAACATGAGATTTTCAATCATCAGCTTTAAGATCAATCATTTTCAATAACTATTTTTCCTACCTTATTTCCAAGATATATATTCCTAATATTAGAATATATTTCTTATTTCACTTACTTTTTTCATGTTGTAAGCAAAAGAATTTTAGCAGAAGCAATATGCTGCTAATTTGGCGTACTGTGTCCCACCGGGATGAAAAAGACGGATAGCAGCTCCGCTTTATAATTAATGATTATTAATTAAAAAGCGGTCACACATGCACACACGCACGCACGCACGCACGCACGCACGCACGCACGCACGCACGCACACACACACACACACACACACACAGATACACACAGACGAATGCACGCACGCACGCACGGACGGATGCACGCACGCACGCACGCACACACGCATTCTCGCACATGTAAGCTAAGGCGTTGCATATATATACAAATCTGTTATATATATATATAGCTTCCTTGGTGCATGTACACACAGACGCCCGCGCACACACATGCACGACCGCACGCACACATATGTACACACATACTCGCCCGCGTAACCGCATGCGCGCCGCCTCAGCGCTGCTCGGCGACGTGTACGCCGCTCATATAACGAGCAGCTGATGCGGCGCCGCCGCTCACGCGCCCGCTCTGCGTTCCGCGGCGTGCACGCGCGCCGAAATGTTTGAACACGCGAGACTGTGTGCGCCCTGAAATTCGCCGCAGTTACGAAGCCAACTATGTGTGGGACGCGCTCGACAAGCTCGTGAACGTCTTCCTCTGCCCGCGGGCCGACTGCCTCACCACAAAGCTGTTCTTACCGTAATTACGGACTAAAGCGCGGGCCTAATTTGCTCATGAAAGGTACGTGGCCGCTCCGCGCTAACGTATCACCCCCCCCCCCCCGGAGCAAATTGGCAATGCGTGCCAGCATAGCGAAAGCAGGTCTATTAATTCGGGGCAGGAGACAGGCCAATGCTTGCACGTCGTTGTAATCTGCACTCAGCTCCACATGGCATGGCGAGGAAAGAGGGAGGTGTGACCTTGACATACTGCACGCTGCCGCCACACACGCGCATCTTCCTCGAGGCATAGCGTTTTAGCTTGATTACTACTCTAGGCTCTGCGGGGGGGGGGGTGTTCGTGTACATTACACTTTTAGAGCAAAACCTTATATTTTCTCATTCCTTATGGTAAGACTCTAAAAAAAGTTTGGGTAACACCTCCAGGTCAAGCACGTTTTTTCTGTACAGCTCATTATGTGATTTTCGGGTAGGCGCCAAAGTGAAAAAATGACAATATGGAAGTTTCAGAACATGTCTTTATTAAGCAACCATAAACTTTCAAATTGCACTGAATTACATTAAATAGGTGTTACTAACAACTTTCTAGCATGATTTGTTGCCATATATAAACTTTGTTTCATGGTATGAGAGAGCTACATTTTGCTCAATTTTAGCCAAAAAATAGCCCAAAATCGCTGTCACTTTGAAAGTAGCTCTAAGTATGATTGCTTCTCACTCGCCCAATATTGTAGCTTAGAGCTACAAAAATTGGTCAAAAGTTTCCTTATTAAGTGCTCTAAGTGACCCAAGCTTCATAATGATCTATTGTAACATATGGTTTACACATGTTGTACAGATGTTACATTGAATTAGTAATTGTAGATAGTATTGGTTGTACATAGAGAAGGTTGGCAATGGGCGTTTAGCATATAGATTCGAAATAGTTAGGCTGGGTGAATATCAGACTAGTGGACGCCGTATGCACAACTGCGGGACAGGTTGTGCATTTCGTGCGAAATAATTCGAATAAGAGAGTGTTGGTGTGTGTGATTGGCTGGGGTAGAGTGGAACTGGGCCGTGATTGGATGCGGGGTAGATATATAAGGGCTGCAGGTCATTTGAACGGGACGGTTGTGACGGTTGGAACGGCCGGTTGGAACAGGACAGGACGGGACGATGAGATGGTGACTGTTATGTTTGTAAACATATATTTCTTTAATTGAACACAAATTCTATATTTCTTCTTGATTATTTATACTCTAAATGATAACATACAAACTACGTCTCTACACTATATGATGCATAGGAGGGCTGTTGTAACTCAGGGTCAACCCTACCCCAAAGTAGCAGCCTTTTACGAATTTTGTCAAATGATGATAACTCCTTAAATAAGTGGCCTAGGAAGTTGATTTTTGTGGCTACATATAGGTTCTTGACACCAAGGCATTGATTGACACCATTATTATACATTTTGGAGTTTACCTAATTAGAGGAAGTATAAGATGTCTGCCAAAAGCGATAATTAAGACATGAATTGTCCCATACAAAGATGATGGAAGGATATACATGCATCATAGATCTGTATAGGTGTACGCTTTCGTGAAAAATAATGCCTAGGTATAAACTAGTCTAAAATATTCCTTGTTACAATACCCAATTATAAGTAAATACAATGTATCTACCCTAGGTTAAGCATGCTAGAAAACCTATCATAACCCAGCGTAATCCTAGATCAAACAATTGGGTTTTTACAAGCATGTGGTCATGTTTTCCTGCACCGACAAAATGTACCTCATTTCACCCCTGCCTTTCTACATGGGTAAGTTGACCTTGTACACTTAGCACATGAACAGGAGGCTGACCAATGAGGCTCGAGGGTTTTCCACGATGTTGCGGGTACCAGCTGTGCGTGGTCGTTCACATAGCCACAATCCTCTGGCTTCAGTGTCTCAACGTTTTCAAGGTCGAGGTGGCACTCCAATGCATGGCTGATGGTGAATGCATTGTAGAATTCACGCTTGATATGAGGCAGGAGTCCCTGACTAGTCAGAGGTAGGCTGTGGAGAGAACCCTCTTTGCTGTAGTGGAAAACCTCTGCTCGATATTCAGATAAACATTTAGTATCGCTACCTCTTTACAACACCTTCACCAGGTAATGCTCGGTACTGCGGGTCATGGCCAGAGAGAGGGTTGGTGATTCCCCGAAGTATTTCAGAAACATTTCATGCTCTGCCTCTAGAGCTGTCTTCTTTTTACCAGCTTTGCTGGTTATGTCACACCCTGTAAGACTGTGAATAGACGGCAGTACTGTACAGAGCCGATTTCCCAGGCGCTGGAACAGGATATGATGGGGGTATATATCGAGTTGGATTTCCCATCCCAGCTCGCACTCACAACTCCTCTAGGTTGAGTTGGTGAAAGACCGACATGTGGTAGAGCAGAGTAACAATGACATCTGTATCGTTGGAGATTACAACGCACTACACACTTTGTGTCCTGCATTGAAGGAGTCCAAGACGTAGGTGAGTTTTCAGAGGTCAGCTTCTTTAAATGGCCTTTTACGGTGTGGGCCAATGCTTTTTCCTGGCTTTGATGGACCATGATGCAATCCAATCCTCGTCTTCTTTGGTCACTTGTCCGAGTACAGTGGATTATTGTAATGCTTCGGAAATATTTGAACGAAGATGGTAGTAGATTAGCTTCTCAAGAAGAAGCTTATTCATGTTTGAAGGCCAGAATCTCTCCATCGTCTTTGGTAGAGGTGTCCCTGGTTCAATTGAACTTTACTCAATTGGTACAGTTTCAGTGCGCCTCTTTATCTCGCTATCCGTCACCGAGGGCTCATCTGAGTACATGTCAAACACATAGTCACATTGCCCGAACTGATGGTATACATCTGAAATGAATACAAATGCTAAGAGAAGATCCTTGAAGCTGGAGAGGCTAGTCACACGAACGTTACGAACTGTGGCTATGTCTATGCCAATGAAGCTATAGAATTTTCTGATGGCTATAGTCATAGTCCTCAGGTTTGAGATTCGTCTTCAACTCCTTAATCAACGGGCTCTTCCCTGGGCTAATCATCATGCCTCCTCATTGAACAGGAGAGGTGAAGGTGCACGTAAAAAATAACGTGTAAAAGTAATCTCCTTTGTCACGAAATTATGCAGCATGGGGGAAGCCCCTAGAAACATGGGAGAGCCCTTCTCTTCAATTAAATTTACCATTGCGTGGATATTGGACTCCTAGCGAACTGTAGTAGTTTGGGATGACTCGTGGTGGTTAAAGGACTCGTGTGTCCTCTCCATCACATCAGCATAGCTCCGATGCAGATTCTCTACTGCCATCATTTCATGGTAGATCAAGTCCCTTTCAGCAACATACTGCTTCTGCTTGACATGTCCGATGATTCCGTCGCTGCATTTAGATGATAGGTTGATACTTTGCTCAAGGTTCTGGCCACCACCAACTGCAGTGAAGCGGCTGGGTTTATCCTTGATGGAAAAATTCCCATTTAAGAAGTTGTCATAAACTTATGATGCAGTTTGAGGTAAATGCCGCATGTCTTCCAGGTAGACAGAGCATCAGCGAAGATTGTTGGTCGAGTCAAAGGCAGCGAATAGGTAGAGACCACATTGTACGGCATCAAGATGAAGTTCCCATATCGCCTCACGATATGCTCTCAACAGATCATGCACCACAGCCATCATGCGGAGGATCTGAGCCCAGAATCTGAAGTTCTCATTCACACCAGACCGTGTTGATGAATGTATTCAGATCTTAGAATAACTTGCTTGATGCAGGTGCAGTAAACCTGGCCATCAACTTCTGACTGTCAGTGACGTTCTTCTTCGTAACACTTGATTTGAGGTCTGTCATGATAGCAAGCTCTGGTGCATGTGGCTCAACACTTCTCTCGGTAAATAATTCTTTGTAGAGTAGATGCTGGAATGTTTCACCAAGGAGTTGCATGCCTTCAAGACAACGGCTGTAGTGTCATCCATTGAGAACTGAGTTCTGAATAATGGTTGAACCAAAGACAAGCCCAAAGAAGGCCTGTAGCAAAGTCATGTCAGCTCCACTTGGCTTTTCCAATGCACTTCAAAACAGTTTTCACCGTGTGAAATGTCCCCAAGCATGGGACTAGAGTGCTGAATTCCTGCGATCTCATCAATTGAATTTCCTTGACGATACAGTATACCCCTTCGTCACAATACATTGGGATTTCTGTTTGAACCAGCTGTGACAGATATCTTATACTTCCTCTAATTAGGTGAACTTCAAAATTTATAATAATGGTGTCAATCAATTCCCTGGTGTCAAAAACCTATATGTAGCCACAAAAAATCACCTTCCTATGTCACTTACTTAAGAGTTATCATCATTTGACGAAATTCGCAAAAAGGCTGCTATTTGGGGGTAGGGTTGACCCTGCATTACAACAGCCCCCCCATGCATCATATCGGGGGCATCATTATGAAGCTTGGCTCACATGGAGCACTTAATAAGGAAACTTCTGTCCAATTTTGGTAGCTCTAGCTACTATATTGGGCGAGTGAGAAGCAATTATACTTACAGCTACTATTTCAATATTGTCATTTTTTCACTTTGGCGCCTAACCAAAAATCACATAATGGGCTGTACAAAAAACGCACTTGACCTAGAGGTGTTACCCAAATTTTTGTTGAGTCTTACCATAAGGAATGAGAAAATATAAGGTTTTGCTTTAAACGAGTCATGTACACGAACACCCCCCCCCCCACGAGAGTCAGGAGTATATCAGCATTAAGGGTGATATCATACCACAAGGGGCAAAATCACGTCGTGATCAAACCCGGGTGAATTTACTTTCTAATATCTATTCTCTTTACATACTAAACCTCGCAACCCTAAACGAGTAATGAAATGTACACCTCATTTGCAGACAAAATCTCGAATTAGCGCACGTTAACGGATGCATAGTTTTTACGTTTACAAACTAATGCTCTTGCTACTAATAATGATGCTGCAACTATCAAATATCCGAATTTAAATAATAAACAGTGAAAATGTCCAGCGTTTACAGGAAGATGCACCAAATTAATTAACCTAGTTCACAATAAATTATACCTTAACAAAAATTAAATTCGTCTCACTTCTACATATTCTATAAAATATTATACTACATTATATTGCACTCTCTTTATTACTACACTATTATTTTTAACGCCAAAACTACATGCACCGCAACTAAAATATATGCAATCGAGGGAAACGTGAAATTAACCATCGGTTTCATTAAACAAATCATGTGCGCAAGTGTGTGTGTGCGTGTGCGTGCACTCGTGTATGTCATCGTGTGTATCAGCGTAGTACACAAGTGCGCCCTAGACACCGAGTAAACTTAATTAAGCTCTTCGCCGTGACGACTAGGTCGCCTTCGTAAAACCGTCAGAAACGTTCGGCTTCAAAACCTAATGGAAGTTAGGATTGCTATGACCGAGGTTTACACTGTTTATACTAGTCGTAATGAAAGTGTCAATGACACTGTAGCTCACCACAAAAAGGACACAAATGAGTGAGTGAGAAGAAGTCAGTTTTAATTGAGCAACCATCGACGTACAATATAGAAACGAAGAGTATATATGGGAGAACTCCCATTATATACTCTTGATAATTATATGTGTAATTTTTTATGAGAAAATAAATGTTTGAGATGTGAAAGTCTGAGATGTGGGCGAGTGATGGCGTTACACCTAAATGATCGCCATTTAACGTTTTTATCATATTCAGATTTAGGCACTGCCTAAAAGCAGAGCTCCCGATGTGTAACGTGTAAGATTGAGAGGATACGCTTATTCCACGTAGATGCTATATACCACGTGACAATAGTGTTTCCCTGCCCATAACACAACTTTTGTCAAAGGTTAATTGGTTGCATGGAAGTGTTTACTTCGTATGAGTTTTCTAGGCGGTAGCACACGGTTGCCATCTGTATATCGCAATAATAATTTATGAACAAAAATAAATCACAATTTGTGACGGTAGATGGCGCTATACCCGCTTTGATGTTTCTTAGCGATGGCGTTCGAAATAAATAGGTTATGCTGCGATCCGACATGTTTTGTAAAACTTTACTCTAATATAGAGGTTTTATCGGCAGGGTGGAGAGGAAATACCAATTTTGCATTAAAGATATTGTCAATGAAATCTTGTAAAACGAACCCGACGAGTGTGACACCACAGACTGTTATCTGCGTGTCTATAACATAATATGCTATATAATTGCCAAAACCTACCTAATTTGCATAATTTTTTTTTAAATATTAAAACCCCTGGCCCTTATTCATTCACATACCAAAAATGAGCAAAATCCGTTGAAACTGAACTGACTAATGGCAATTCCAATTTTTGCCAAAAAATTGCCGTGGCTCGAAAGTACGTCGACAGGCGTGCTCCAAAATAGGACGTTCAATATGGGAGCATAGCAGTAACAACTATACCCAATTTCAAACATGTGGGTCAAACAGTTCCCCCGAGTTATCGTTGACCGTAGCCAAATGTTGACGGAAGGACGGACGGACGAACGGACGTACGACGGACGACGACCCATGGCAATAGCTCATCTTGACGATGTCAAGGTGAGCTAAAAATGAGTTTTAATCAGTGTTTTGCGGCAGCTCGATTCGAACCCTGGAAACCAAAAACTCGCAAAAAACCGTCAATAACATAGAGGAAGATCAGATTGTGTAAAGGTCTATATTACCAAGAGCATACTAAAGGCATACTAGGCCCATTGACTATGCCATGTTGATGAATGCTAGAGTAACTGGCACCTTGTGTAGTTAAGGCATAATAAGCCCCTTGCTTATGCAATGTTGCCGAATGCTAGAGTAACTGGCACCTTGTGTAGTTAACAAATACATAACCTTACATCCAAACGCGTATTAGTTTGTCCAATGTCACTGCTGGTTACTAAGAAATGCCTAATTGAAATCCGCAGTCCAAAAATCAGTTGTTTACAGTTTCAAACCGCTGCCGGCGAAGTGGGTGTGATACAGATTTATAGTACACCGGACATTTTCGCACGCATGCTCGGCCGTACGCAATGCTATCATCAGTGATTTCGTAAACATGGACGCTTGTGATAAAGAACTTTTTGTCAGGGCTGCCCACGTGCGTCGGTGATTAGTACGTGGGTTTTAATCCATTTCCATGTTTAGTCCATGGCCGTGGTTTCACCGCTGACACCTCCATTTCATCTGGCGTCCAAAATATACGGGCCGCACAAATGTTTAAATTACGTCATCGCTTGACTCCTGGACGGACTTGCGCGGTCTCGGTTTTGGCGCGCAGCGCACAGCTCGCGGCGAAGCCGCGCCCCAACGCGAATACGCCGCCCCCTTTTTGTCCACTTAGACAGATATCTGAGACAGGGGTCTGAAAACGCACTACGCAAAAACTGGGCGCAATCCAACCGACATTTCGCGCTCGACGGCAGGAGGCCATCTCTAAATGGCCCCGAAACTTTTTTTGGGGTGGCGCGCCTCATGGCTAAGACTAAGTGACTCCTACAAGAAAATGCAAGAAATGCTGTCAATCAGTGATGACGCGCTCGCTCGTTGGCCGCTACGCGATGACGGGCACTAGTGCCGAGTATAGCGTTATGTCTATCACAGAGCTTTTTACGAAGTGTCGTACGGCGCTCCACGTGGGGTGGCGCGGCCTAGATGCTATCTTCAAACGCGCTCCCGCCGTGCCGGCGCCTGACTGCGTACGTGTGAGGTTTTACCAACCTATTGACCCCGCGCTGCCTGTGGCGACGGCACGTCGTGCGAGCACCTGCGATGGCGTGGCGGGCGAATACTGCGATCACGGGGTGGCGTGGCTGTGCCAGTTTTTACACGTAGCTAAGTAGATACTCGCAAAGCAGCAACAGCAACAAAAACTCGCCCCTGCCGCGCAGCGCGGCTCTGCAGCAGCAGCAGCAGCAGCAAATGCCCCCACCAAAGGCCGCCATAGCCGAGCCGGTGTGTGACGAAAACTGCGCGATGTTACGCTTCCCGCTATACGGATTCGCGCGCCCGCCCTCCTTCGGCGCGCGAATTCGTAGAGCGGGCAGCGAGATGCTGCGACACACCGAGGTGGCGAGACATACCGCGGTCGCGTGCGCCCAGTCCCGCGGAAGTGCGCGGCTTAACCGCTCTCGGCGGTCGGGGAACAACGCATCTTTTGCGCAACGCCATCTTGTACCCGGTCTCTCTGGATGACATTTACGGCACGTAATTGATACGTTGATACATATCAACAACCGATTTCAAGTCTTGTTTGTAATGTAACCAGCAGTGATATTGGACAAACTAATATTGGCTATTAGGTTACGTACTTATTAACTACACAAGGTGCCAGTTACTCTAGCATTCGTCAACATTGCATAATCAATGGGCTTATTATGCCTTTAATAACGCTGATAGGGTCTATGTCCCCCAGGGTATACCGGACCATACCCTGGTAACTATCTAGCTGATATGGTTAGGGTTAGTGTTAGGGTTAGGGTTAGGGTTAGAGTTAGGGTTAGGGTTAGGGAGTAGGCGTAGGCGACTCCCTAACTCGGTTAGTGGAGTAGGCGAGGTACGGTCCGGCATTATTAGATAGTAGTATTTAGTACCGAGGGTACGTTTCCGGTATACCGGACCGTACCCAGGTAGCGTTTCCGGCAGATAC
>NW_014578101.1:81395-97492 GCF_000485595.1 Priapulus caudatus
CGGATCGTCTTATTAGTCTAATGTTTAATTAATTTTTTTTTTTTTAAATTTTTTTTTAATTAATTAATGTTTAATTTTAATTTTAATTTTTAATTTTAATTTTTAATTTTAATTTTTAATTTTAATTTTTAATTTTAATTTTATTTTATTTTTAATTGAAATTTTGTGGAGGGGGAGCTAGATATTTGTAGGGTACCTATATACAGAGAGTTGCGCCATGACGAGTCGGGAAAAATCGGTCACGTGGTCGCTGGACGACATGTTGTTTCCAAATGGATACGCACGGCTATGGCCGCTAAGAAAGTGTACAATTAAATTATCATATGGCGCGAACGATTTGAGTTACATTTCTAGAAATCTAGATACACATAGACACATGTCTTAGCTATAATCTCTGTAAATTTTGAGTTTATTGAAGTGTAACCTCTATGTGCGGTTACTTAGGTGTGGTAGGTGAGGTAGGTTAGATAAACAGAGTACAGGATGCGCTGAGACATAAAGCAAACACCAACTAGAGAAGTAACATACCAAAAGCGACTGTATTGTTAGACATTACAAGGTGAATACAACACGTAGCGTACAAATAACAACTGTGACAGGTAATGACACGGGGATAGAGAGAGTTGAGTTCCCCGTGCCTGAGTGCAGCTCGCCTTATATACACCGGCGATTCCTGTGCACGATTAGTCTAATTAATTACTACGGACCATTGTACAGCGTATCCATACAGCGCTGTACGTAAGCGGCAGCGGTGAGGATCCATTTGGAAACAAAATGGCGTCAAATCCTGAGTTGGCGCAACTCTCTGTATACAGGTACCATAGGTATGTGAATGCGTGCAAAATTCTAGACTACGGTAAAACCTCGTTATACCGCCCCTCATAATACCGCCAACCTCACTTATCGCCAGGGAATCCACACACCTAGCCCCCCCACACACACACCTCCCCTACATCCCCTAAAAAAATGAAAATTATAAAAAAAAAAAAATTTAAATTTAAATTAAAAATTAATTAATTAATTAATGAAACATTACGTATAGATTGGTACCCCCTCCCCTGTGGGTTTTCGGACTAGTGGGTTTTCGGACTAGTGGGTTTTCGGACTATTGGGCCGTAGGACTAGCGAGCTGTAACCAGTGCCTAGTATGCCTTTAAGAAGGAGAGCGTACAATGGTGAAATGCTGAAACCATGTTGCAGTATTAGTCGAATTAAGAAACTTTGCCCTTTTTATTTTGACGATTTTAGATCAGCTGTCCTACCTTACTAATATAAAACAAACCGCTTGTCCCTATGATGCTCCTATGCTGAGATAATGAGCGGTGAAAATCTGTTATTTTTGCCGAAAACCGACTCGAGATCCCGGTTGGCTGTGACGCTCTCCCGCTTTGAGATAGCTTCGGGGAACCTCGCGTGTTTCCGTCAATGATTGACAAATGGAATGAATTAATGACGTCTGTTATTGATTGCCATAGTGATGACCTCCACCTGTGCCCACCTCACGATGGATGTATAGTAAACTCTGTAGTACTGACGTGAGTCGACGCTACACAGCAGCGACTGAAAGCAATATACTGGGCACAAAAGGAGAGAGGGTCACAGCCAACAGGGATCTCGAGTCGGTTTTCGGCAAAAATACCAGATTTTCACCGCTCAATATCTCAGCGTAGGAGCACCGTAGGTACAAGCGGTTTGTTTTATGCTAGTAAGATAAGACAGCTGATCAATACTAATGCAAAGAATCGTCAAAATAAAACGGGCAAAGTTTCTTGATTTGACTAATACTGCAACATGGTTTCAGCATTTCACCGTTGTACGCGCTCTCCTTCTTAATACGCTCTTGATATTACCCATCTATCATACGCAGCATGTATTTTTATTAGTATAGTCTAAACGACAGAGGCTGTTTCATTATTAATTACTTTCCTGTGACGTTTTCCATACAACTCTATCACATTATTCTTACTAGTGGAATTCCCTATTCGATAACGTAGCGCGCACTCTGATGATGCCCGCAGGCCACCAATAAATTGCATTACCACCAGCGCAAATAGTCATAGTAAAATGAATTTGTCTCTGCTCGTTTGAATGGAATTTAGTCCTTATATCTCCCTGAGTAGGGCGCTTACGGTATTCCGCTGTGTGGCCGTAAACTAAAGCCGGCTTTTCCATGCACCGAAGCTAGGCCCCGCAGTGCCAGCATTATCAGTGTAATATGGTACGATAGGAACAAGTCTCAGTTAGACAACACGTCCCTCCCTCTCCCTCCCTCCTCCTCTCTCTCTCTCTCTCTCTCTCTCTCTCTCTCTCTCTCTCTCTCTCTCTCTCTCTCTCTCACACTCTCTCTCTCCGTCTCTCCCTCTCGGCACTGTCTAACTCTCTCACCATGCAGACTCAATCTCCCTACTTTCATTATGTTGGTATATTATAAATTACTCTGTATATTTAACCTGTGGCATTTTATCACAGGCGATATTTTAGATAATGGTTCGAGCATTGATGGATTATAATCCATTAGGTTATGATCTTTGTAAACACTCCCATTAATGCAGTCATGGCTACACGCAGTCAAAAAGACAGTGATATCCCGCAGACACTTATGAGACACAATCAGCAGGACATTACCAGCGATGTAGGTAAGCTGAAACTCAAGAATAAATATTACACAAATTGCATGCCGTTGATGGCTTGCTAATTGCTAAACCACGTGCTCGGAATTCATTAGTTAGCCTCCCCGTCCACGCAGCGTGTTGCCGTATTAGTTAATGAATGACCAACACCTGTTACTGTAATAGCCAGTGTCTATGCTGGTCAGTCATCAGCGCATAGGCACTATAGTCACCAGTGTATATGTGTGTGCAGTGGGATTGAGTGTAGAGAAAGAGAGATTGAGGCGGGTAGAGATAGGGGTGGTCCAGCCATCGAGCAAGTGAATATGTATATATAAATAATATATATAATTATACAAAATTCTTCTTCTTCTTCTTCTTCTTCTCCTTATTACTATTATTATTATTATTATTATTATTATTATTATTATTATTTATGTTATTATTATTATCATTAGTATTATTCGCACAATCATCTGCTGACGGGTACGCGATTTGCTGGGCATTCCCGTTGGGTCATACGAAGCTTGACCCAGTGAAGTTCCCACGTGCATCTGCCACAATTATGTTATTAACTAGTTTGTCATCAGACATCTATGTAGTCGGATTCAGACGCGGATTCTTCCCCGTGGCATTACCCGTGTAAAAGCTCCTCTTCTACGCACGCTACGCATTTAACCACCACGAAGGGGAATACAAATAATATATGTTCCTGCTTATCTATATACTGTTCGAGTATAACCTTCAAGCAGGGGTATTATTAACTTTATTTGAAAATATTAAGAGCTGCTCTAGCTTATTCACATGTTACACTAGCGTGTGCTATAGACAGTATATCTTTGGCTTCCTAATAATTTAAAATGCTTACACTCTCGCCCACACTGTGAAGGCGAAGGATTTCTAATGACGTGGGGTTAGTAAGCTACTGCTAAATCTTAAGCTTGTAGTAAGAATCTCGAAGGCCACCAACTAACGACTAAATCCAACGTCAACATTGCACGGCTACGTTAGATACACTAGACAGTGAACGTAAGTGTACGGTATACATCATATACATTGGTTCACGATCCGAACAAGATAGCCGTGATAATCGCACGACCGCTGATGGTACACAGCGCGACGCCGATGAATTATAAACGGCCGGGATTACACTAAGGTTGGCGATAATGCGAAATACTACGACGCCTGGTGGCACTGCGCCACCGTGTCCATCACCCTCGAGGAATATTACAGCTAATCTTACCCCTACATGAGTAGATCTCACCTCCACAACGACGCGGTGTTTACCAATGAGGTCACATTGCCGAGAGAGAACCACGAACCTCTAGCGATGCGCATTACACATTGCGAGACTCAGATTGGTTGATCCTAGCTTCTTAGTACGTCCGGCATGCATAATAAGAGTACCGTAGCCTTTTTGAGGCTCTGTGCCAGTTTGCCAAATGATGTTTGAATGTATAAATTATGTCGCACCATGATATTTGCTGAGCCAAAGCTATAACACTCAGAACAACTATTGTTTCCTAACTGTCCCACTCCGTTATTCTGTAAACCTAGACTATTACCTTCATATCCCATTTTGACTACCATGCTATGCAATGTGCGAAGAGGGTATGTGATATGCACATGCACAGGCATCTGTTCAACTTATCCGGCCGTTTGTTATAACAAATGTCCATCGTGACCTAACGTGAATCACTCAGTATAAATTTTATGGGATCTCTCTAACCAAATATGCGGACATATATCCTAGCATTATAGTCGTGCTTGTGTAGCAGAGCTAAGCGCGCGCGGTTAAGAATAGTCACAGGTATATTATCAGCACGATGACATCAGTGCTGAAACCGGAGCAGTCTCGTCGTGACCGCCTTTTAGTTTCTAACTGCGTAGTAAGGGCGTGGCCCAATCACCAGCCAGCCCTTCGGCCATGTGATCCTGGTTTGATATCAAGTTCGATATAAAATCTATTCACAGCTGGGCTCAGTTTTCCTCGCCCATAGCCACAACACTATGGTCAGGAGATACGCGCCCGCACCATACCATATACGCGCCCCCCACCATGACCACATACGCGCGATGAATATAAAAACCCACCGCGTGCCGCGACACGTAGCCATTTAGTCTCAGTCAGTTAGTCGTAGCCAACGAGTCAGTTAGAGACAGTCACACGTAGTCACACGTAGTGAAGTAGAAGAACTTATATGTGCTGTGAAACATTACCTATAGTATGTATTTAGTGATTCTCTGAGTAGAATAAAGTCACCTATAGTCTGTTACAACAAATACGTGTTATCTCTACTGTGGATTTATTCGCTACTCGCCTTACGTCGCACAAGAGACACAGAGACAAGGCTGACATCTCCTTCAAGCGGAAACGCAAACACAAAACGAAACAACGGGAGAAGAACAATACACAACGCAAGACTTATAACATTACGACCTATACGATCACGTGCCTACACACAGTCGGGCATCCCCCGACGTGTCTCAGGAACCGTCTATAACACTGGTACACCCATAACACTTGTACAATACGCAGAGTCGGGCTTGAGTCTGAAGTTTGCAAAATTCTTCATTTCACAAGAACGTTGCTTGCTGATCACGCTGTATTGCACGTTTAAATATAAAATGCAAGATCGTTCGGAGTAAAGTGCACTCGAAGGACATGTCCACTCCAATATGGACATATAGTAACAATTAGGACAAATGACGCACCATGCAGACATTCTACTAGCAGCCATGTGTTTTTCCACTATTACCTATTATGCAAACCCCTATTAATCTAACAACTAAACTCAAACTAGGGCTAAAGCACCCAGTCAAAATGCCACTTTCTTTGCTACAGATGTTGTTCGCGCAGTGATTGTGTTTTTATAGCCTTTTTTTACTTTTAAGTCATTTTTAAGCCATTGCCGAGAAAATGTATGCAGGTATAGGATAAGCCATGCTGTTTTTCACTAAGGATATACCACATCGTTCAACCTTGTAAATATGCGGCGGTCCTTTACCAACATCATCAAGCATTAGTACATGAGATAATGCACAACATCTTTAGTATAGCACGAATAATCACTGTTGATCTGTATCTTATTGTCAGCACGCGCGAACACTGTTCCACAGTGAGGGACGGAACATTCCATATTGCATTTCAATAGGTTGCGGATAATATTATTAAGATAAATCTCCAATGAACCAGCACAATGACAAGTAAAATAGTTGCCGTCTTGATTGCCACTGAAAGTCATAAAAATTGCTGTCAAATGTGATGATAAAATGCCTGTTCAAGGGTTTGCTGGACATGTAATGACATTCTTTAGCTGGACAAACGTGCACTGAACGATACTGGAGTACACTTCACCTTATCTACGCAACTATAGGAAATTGTCCAGGTCCGTGAGAATTTGTTCGAGGAAGCGTTCGTCCCTCTTGACTCAATTAATCCGCTAATAAAGCCATCAGACCACTCGGTCGGTGATTCCAGTGTATAAGTATAACACTGCCTGTCATATGTGCCGCACATGAGTAGCATCAGCGTGCCCTAATCAACCCTTCGGGATGCTACGATGCACAAGATGCCTTGCCTACGAGAGATGTTCTGATACATGCCAGCCAGAGTGGCAAACAACAATCCATAATTCATATTGGGGAAGATTTACACAGGCTTCTGTACATACATACGAGAAGAAGCGAAGTGTGCTCGGTTATCGTGATCACGTTCATCCCCGCCCACGCACTTCGGTCAGAATCGATCAAAACAGCTACATTGACATGTATACGAAAGATGAGATGCTTGAAACCCTTATACTGGACTGCATAGCAGACCATGCTCGGTGAACCGGCTTTGCACCCATTCTGAACATCAACACTCTTAAGAAACACACTATATGCTGGACGACCCATAGCACACAGCCATGTAGATACGAGTAGGTTTGACTCACCCGTCCCATAAGCACTTTGTTAACAGCACATTGTGTCTTCTTACGGGTGTTTGAACTGCTAACCTTCTCATCTTTTATTAGGTCTGAAAGAAAATAGAAAATGATCCTACTTCGAATGATTTAATAAAGTAATGCAATCACTATGGAAAAGTAAATGAAAGTAACAGTGCGTGTAAAATAGTAATGAGAAAATGAGAATGAGTAAAATATAGCAAATGAACGTGAGAGGGAGAGAGACAGAGAGAGACAGACAGACAGAGAGAGAGAGATAGAGAGAGAGAGAGAGAGAGAGAGAGAGAGAGAGAGGAGAGTAGAGAGAAGAGAGAGAGAGAGAGAGGAGAGAGTGAAGAGCGAGAGAGAGAGAGAGAGAGAAGAGAGAGAGAGAGGAGAGAGAAAAAAGAGAGAGAGAGAGAGAGAGAGAGAGAGAGAGAGAGAGAGAGAGAGAGAGAGGGGAGGGGGAGAGCAAGAGAAAGAAGGGAAGCTTTCCATACAGGACGTACACAGCAATATCTTACTGGGCAAGACACTAGACAGTTTGACACCACGCAGCTTATCTTTAAAATGGGTTGAGTGGTAGAAATGTTTTTCACCAGATCATTCCGATGAGGAAGCCAGAATTTCTAATAATTTATCAAGACACTAGGGGTGAGACGATATGGGTAGCTCGCAATACGATCTGTGTTATGTTTGATGCTCACACATGTGCAAAGTCAACGCAGATATCTTTTTAGAATAACTCGTTTTAAGTGACTCTACACCATGCGTGCATACCACACGACACACCCCTCTCTTCTCGACGCGACGTCTGGCGGTCATATACTATTACATCCCTCATCTTTAATGAAAATAAACAATTCCTGCGTGAGTGCGCATGCTTCATAGGCATGCACTAGAAATATATATATATGTAACTCAAAATCCGCAGGGTACTTCAGTGCTTATCATATACATTACAAATTAAACCTCACTGGTGCCTTAACTGCTCGGCCTGATCTCGTGACATACGTGTTGTCACTATGTGAGCTGTTAAGTGTAGCGTGTGGTACACTGGTAACACTAACAGGTGTCTCTATCTTGTTATGTCCGTCAGTTTCTAGTTCCCGCTGAAAATTGAAATTTTCGCATGTCTGTCTAATCTGTCTCCTGTTCCGTCTATACCGTGCACCCGTCTCAGCTTCGACAACATACGAACGAGGTAGTTCTGTGCACTCGTTTTTAACTATAGCAGGTTCCCATCTCTTTGTCACTAGGTGCTGTATCCTAGCACTTTGTCCAGCTTGTAGTTCAGGTAGTGGTTTTGTATGAGCATCAAACCGAGCCTGTGATCTATCTTGCTTGTCTCTCATTCCTTCCTGTACTTCTTCGTCCTTCGCAGTCATGTTAACCATAGGTAAGTTCGACTGTATCTTACGGTTGAATAACAGCTCGGCTGGTGATGGTATTCTTGCACTCAGTGGCATAGTACGAATACACAGCAATGCTAGCGCGGGATCCTGTCCAGATTCTCGAGCTTTTTCTAGCGTCTTCTTTATAACACCAACATATCTTTCCGCCTTTCCATTCGCCTGGGGATAATTTGGGCTGCTGGTTACATGCTTGAACCCGTCCGTATTCTTCTGCGAATTTCGTAAATTCACTGCTGCTATACTGCGGCCCGTTGTCAGATATGATTGTCTCTGAGATTCCATACTCTGCTAGGATTCCTCTCAAGCTTTGAATCACACCTGCTGATGTTACGGTTGATAGCTTCCTCACAATTGGGAATGTGCTATAGTAGTCTACCACAATGAGGTAATGCGCCTGATTCCACACGAATAAGTCCGAACCAATCATTTGCCATGGTCTCTGTGCTTCTATGTGTATCATTGGCGCCGGTGCCTGTGATGTCTGGTTTCTTTGACACGCAGTGCACTCCTTGACCATCTTTTCGATGTCAGCATTAATTCCACACCAGAAAACCGTTGCTCTGCATGGCTCTCAGTCGACACTTCTCAACCCCTTGATGTCCTGCGTGTATCTTCTTCATCACATCCTCCTGCATCTTCTTAGAGACGATAACTCTGTCTCCTTTAACAAGAATGCCGTTATAGATGCTAATTTCATCTCGATAGTTCCAACACTCGTGTGTTGCCTTTGGACAGTTCTTCCGTAGATCTGGCCAACCTGTCATAACTATCTCCTTGAGAGTTGTAAGGACAGCGTCTTCACTGGTCATCTGCTTGATTTGCTGCAACCGTATCTGTACTATGTTTACTATCTCATGCACTATAACATCCATGTCAGGGATTGCTCTCCCTGCGATCGGAACTCTCGATAATGCATCAGCAATTGGTATGTTTTTTCCTGGTACATACGTAACCTTGAAATCATACCTCTGCACACGTAATAGTATACACATTAGTCTTGATGGTGCACTTGACAGGCTCTTGTTTGCAATACTCTGCAATGGCTTGTGATCGGATTCTACCATCACGTATCTACCATATATGTAGTAGTGAAAACGCTCCAGTCCAAACACTACAGCGAGCATTTCTCTTTCAATGTTAGCATAGTTGCTTTCCGTTTCTGTCAAGCTTTTACTAGCATATGCAACTGGTCGTCCGCCCTGCAGTAGTGCAGCTCGATCCATCTCCCCGTTTGCTGGCATCTGTCTGTACAGTCACCGGCTTCGATGGGTCGAAATATGCTAGCACCTTTGATGAGCTAATGGCCATCTTCAACTGATTGAGTGCTGCCTGGTGTTCATGGCTCCAGAAGAAATCCACATCCTTTTTCGTAAGGTCTCTGAGCAGTGCCGTGATCGTGGCTAACTTCGGCGTGTACTTCCCAGGTAGTTTGCTAAACCAAGTATAGATTGTAGCTCGCTAGCAGATTGCGGCAATGGCATATCTGTTACAACAGCTATCTTGTCAGGGTCTGGCTCTAGACCTTTGTGAGTGAGATAGTTGCCAAAGAACTGAATCCTTTGCTTCTTTATCACACACTTACTTGGATTCAACTTTAGCCCTACTTCCCGTGTTCGCTCTAGAACCTTGACGAGATTCGCATTGTGCTCGGCATCGTTGGCACCAAATACCACTATGTCATCAGCAATGCCTACTACACCCGATATGTTCTCAAAGGTCTAGTAAACTTTCTTCTGAAAAACGTCTTGGGCTGAGACAATACCGAATGGTAATCTTTTGAAACAATATCGCCCAAAAGGTGTGTTGAACGTTGTGAGCAATTTTGATTCGCCGGTAAGTTTTACATTCCAATAACCCGATCGGGTATCTAAGATGCTAAACACCTTAGCGCCTGTAAGCTTCGGTAATACATCGTCCAAGGTTGGTGTGTAATGATGCTCTCTCTTGATCGCCTTGTTGAGTTGCCGCGGGTCAAGACAAATCATCAAATCACCGTTCGGTTTCGTGACACACACTAGACCATTCACCCAGTCTGTTGGTACATCTACCACTTCGATAATGTCTAGGTCTAAAATGCGCTGTAACTCCTGCTTAAGCGGTTGTTTCAACGATTCTGGAACACGTTGCGGTGGCTGTATGACTGGTTCTGCATCCTTACGTACCCAAATGTGGTATTCTTCGTCTTTGCCGTTAGCCAACTGCTGCTATTGTGACGTGACGTAAGACTTCGTTTCTATCTTCTGACACCATGTTATGTTTGATGCTCACCCATGTGCAAAGTCAACGCAGATATCTTTTTAGAATAACTCGTTTTAATTGATTCCACCCTATGCGTGCATACCACGCGACACACCCCTCTCTTCTCGACGCGACGTCCGTCGGTCATATACGATAACATAACGATACAGCCTTAACGATACAATACGTGTTGTAATACTTTCAAGAGACTACATAGCACACTATACACTCACCCGCGACTCTACTAATTGTGTAAACCCTTATAATAAATCAGCATCTTGAAGTGCTTAGTAAACAGCTGCTATGGAATTGCAGATTTGGTTATGTTTCTTTTGTTACCTCCGCCAGGGGCTTGGCAGGGGTTATGTTTTCACCGGCGTGTGTTTGAGTGTTGGTTTGTGTACGTGTTTGTGGGTTTGTGGGTTTGTTAACATGCACGTTTCAGTTCACTTCCGCTAGGTGCGCTGGCTGTAGACTTACAAACACGCAACCACAGGCTAAGGGGCTAGCACAGTCCTCCCCCACCTGCACGCTCGCACTAATCCGGATCCAATTAATTATTTAATTAATTAATTAATTAATTAATTTTTCCACTTAATTAATTAATTAATTAATAAAAAATTTCACATTGAGAGAATTCAGCAGCCTTGGCGGAGGTCTGTGCTCTCCGAGTGCTCTAGTTTCTTATGCTACTAAACGATTTTATTCAGTAGAATATTGGTCAGTGTATTGTGAATGGTCAAACGTATTGAAATTATATTACGTGTATTGTCAAGGTAATTGTATCGTGATACATCGATATATCGATAAATCGTACCACCCGAACAAAGCAGGGGCCGGTTTCACGAAGCGTAATTAAGTCCTTAATCATGATTAAATCACTAATCATGATTAACTTCTCGTACTTAAATTGAAGTGACTGTTTCACGAAGTGTAATTAACTTTAACTTGAATACTCTCCATGCAACGTTGTGCACGGGTATTGCTCTAGTGAAGATTAAACATTTATTGGCGAATGAATCGAATCAATCACTTGTTTTATTTATAGAGGAGATATATCTCTATGCTCAAGCCAAAAAATTTCATGAAATTTCCAGCACCTAATTATGTTACCACACAAATTTTGAATTGTAAAAATGGTATTATGGATATTTCTCAACTACCAGAAAGAGTGAGGATACAAAATTTTTGCCACATGTTAAGCACAATATGGACCAAAATAGCGCGTCAGGATTTTTCTTTAATTTTCATAATTACCGAGAAAACTCGAAAAAAACTGCTTAAAAATCAAGTTGTGTGTTAAAATAGAAAATTTTAGCGAATAAAGAGGCATAACTAATAAAGTACGGCACTTAATAACAATCCCTGACGCGCTTCTTTACCACAATATGTTACCATTAAAACGAGTGTAAAATTAAATGAATCCGAGTTGTAATCACAGAGAAATATCCATTTATACATCGGCTACTTTGTCAGAAATCGAAACGGAGAAATGAGAGTTTTTCTATTTTTCACAATGAGTGACCGCCTGTGTGCAAAATGGGTGAACGTATGTGATATATCTATTGTTAGTACTTACTGCGACATATTCATGACTAACTGACACCACTAAATTAGTAAAATGTTCCATGCACCTTGAGAAATTCTGAGAAATTACGAGGTGACCAACGCAATTCCATGCAAATGGCGCAAACCCGCCCATTGCCTGACGTCACTGTCAACAAACGCGCGCCTTATGTAAGGTGCGTTGCGAGGTGTGAGAACTATTTTAGGCTCCTGTGGGATACTTATTGGATCAGGGTAGTAGTACAGCTGTAGCAGGGTTGATGTTGTCAGGAGTAGATAATAGGGAATTCCCTATTATCTACTCCTGATATTGATGGATACTGGCTCAGTGAATATCGTGAAAATGCTGGTTGTATCATGTGTCTGACGTCATAATGACGTCAGCCGCGGCTCACTACACATGTACGGGGGCAAGCAAAAACGCTCTGACAGTTCACATGTACCGTTATATGGAGAAATGAGCATATACACAGGTGGCACATAGTGTTAGCCATCGAATAAAGTTGAAAACGAAAAATCGATAAAATTTCATGCACAACGTGGAGAGTATCCTTAATCATGATTAAGTTAATCACAATATTTAATTCTACTCATGAGCATGATTAACTCCACTAATCATGATTAGTTGCTAGTACTAGTAATAATATATTAAGTAGGCTGCAGATTTTACAATTGGAAATTTTACTTCCATTTTTTCCCAAGGAAATTTAAATTATCTAAGATTAGCTGTACAAATTTAGACATTATAATTGTAAATTAATTCCTTTTAATGTACCGAATTTGCAGGAACTTTTGGCGTTGTCCACCATTTTGAATACAGTGTAATTCATGTTTAAGTCGGCTATAATTAAGTGATTAGTTAAATATGTACTTAAATCGCTTCGTGAAACAGATTTTTAAGTATGATTAACTAATCATAATTACAGGAGGGTAAGTATGATTAGTAATTTAATCATAATTAAAGTTAATCACGCTTCCTACGTGAAACCGGCCCCAGGATTGTAACTCAAATCCCACAGCCAGGTAGTGGAAAATACTTATTTTTTTAATCATATTTATTAACAAATTATTTCATTAAATCTTGGTAAAACTGAAATACGATGGAAAAATGAAGCAAATTCTATGATCAGTTATTTTTCGATTACTGAGAGAGTTCAAAAGAAGTAGCTCGATTGGCTGAGCCCACAATTTGTTTAACTTGCATCCTAAGCTGGCCTGTCAGAAGAGAGTTTGAGAGTCAAATGGTCACAAGTGTGCAGTAAAAGCGAAATTGTTCTGCTAGCGTCCCTACCTGTCGCTAGAGCACCAAATGACTTTAAAGCTAAAGCACACAGTATTACACAATCAAGGGAATTCAGCTTACCATCTCTGGCACTCAACACATCAGCAACACCAATATCCATGTTCAGTAGCAGCATGCACCGGATGGGTCGGTATGCCTTCACCATTTCGTCTTGTTTTCCCTAGAGTATGGAAGATGCTCACAAGTTACAATTAACAATATGAAACAAGGAAACTATTGTACATTGCACCTTTCCCATCATTCTTTGTGCTGAGTGTCAACATGCTATCACAGCTTTCGCTGTTTACTTTTGTTTATTAGCGTGAAGATGAGTGAAATTTTGAAGGTTGATCGATGATAACCGGCTTCCAGAAATAAATGTCTACACAAGGAGGGATATGAAGACAAAGATATCCGTCTAAAGACAAGGTCTGCCACTCAACTGTTCAGTAGCCCAATATAATATATAATCTGCATTGTTGATGTATGCTAGAATAACTGACAGATTGTGTCGTTTATAAGCATATAACCTTACGGCAACATTCACATTAGGTAGTCCAATTTCACTACTAGTTACTATAATTAAAAGCACAATTGAAAATCATCAGCATTTAGAACCCCCACCCCCACACCATCCAGCATTGATTACATTTAGAATTGCAACTGCCTATATGCGGGTGTAACAAAGGTTTCTGTCTAACAGATTTGTGCATGCATGCTAGAGGCCATGCGCGACACCTATATCTTTGCTACTCCTACTAGTATTGACACGTGATCACAGTATTGTTTATAGGCTTGTTGCCTGGATAAAATTCAGAGAGAATTTTTTATTCAGTGGTTGATAAACAATAGTCTGGTTTGTACGGCAATCAGCAGAAAAATTGGACAGACTAAAATAAATTTGGCAGTAAAGTTATGAACACTATTATTAAGAACGAACTATATTAAGTTATACTTATAATCATAACAATGTGTCAGTTAATCAATTAACCATCAACAGTGCAGATAAGGTCATCAGATTTATTATGGGTTTATTTAATTATGCCTACAACATATAAACCTGTAGATGTATTGCAAGAGATGAAGATCCTGTTGTACCTTCATACGCTGAGACCAGTTGAAAGATTGAATGGTCACATCTAATCGTTTTATCAACATCTGTCTTCGGATCGTGTACTCCTTTTCCAATTCTTGACCGATCGCTTCAATATTCTGCCACTGTATGTCACTAAGCAAACCCTTGAGGATAGGTTTTCCAAGAACATGAGCTGGGACATTCTTTGTGAGGTCTTTAATCTGCCAGTACATGAAAATATGGTAGATGCCCAGCACAATACATACTACGTGTACTTATTGCATCTCATCAGTGATTAGTAGATAAATATGAAAGCGCCCTCCCTCCCACCCTTCCGCTCTCTCAACCTCTCTCTCCCTCTCTCTCACCTTCTCCCACCTCTCTCTATCGCCGTATTTCATTTTTGGTTTCACACAACAAAGCACTAACTACACCAGAGGGTACCAACTACAACATACCTTGGGCTCAATCTTACTGAACAGCTGCAGTGGCGTTATAGTTGGTGGAGGTTTTGCGAAACTCAGCAAGATAAGCATTGACTTCAAATCCTTTGCTGGTCCACTCTCTCGCTGAAACGTAACAGGTTATGCAAACGTACGTAAATACAGTGTCATGTAAATTACAGTGGCATTACCTCTACGTGACATTTATGATTTTCTTGTTGGCATTGATTGTTATAATTTCCCTGTCCATCGATGGCAAATAGTGAGGCAAACCTACCTCGCAGCCCACACAACTATGCCTGTTCGCCTTTAATTACAGTTGCGATAATATAAGGAATCATGTGTCATTCGCACCAAATGGCAGGAGTGAAAAGCAGTAATAACTCATTGATTTCAACAATGGCACTTGCCCAGCTTCTGTTCCTGACTACCATTAGATCTTAGTAGAACCATTGAATTGAATGTCATACAATACAAGGATCATGAATTTCGTATCATGATTGAAGCTTCGCTATTAGACATTATACCAGGAACCAAAAACACTTATATTAAACACAAGTGCAGGGCGTCAAGTGACAAGTGACGCTCAAAAAATAGGAAAATAGGAATTTCAGATGTGAAACAATAGGAAAAAAATAGGAATTTTGGTGAGAAAATATATGTTAAATAGGAATATTTTTTGCGTCAGATGGCCTCCCAACACCCCTACAGCCATCCCGATCCACCACAAATGGTTTTATTAATATACATATTTGGAGTTACATCACATGCGAACAATATGTTGAGGTTTTAATGAGAAATGCATGTTAAAATTGATAAGCAGTTTATACATGCATAAGCACCCATACATGTAGACTACTCCAAAATAGTTGTGATAATGATTAAAAATAAAGACTAGACATGCACATGATATAAGATTATTCAGAAATTGTGCAATAAATTTTTACTATAAAGCACAAATACGTTAAATAGGAATATGTGTTCATTAGATGGCCTGATGAAATAAAATCTGTGAAAGTAAAGAGTATATTACGTTAATTTAAAGTAAGGGGTGGGGTCTTGGGGTCGTCCCCCAGGAAATTTTTGAAAATTGGGTCACCTGAAATGTAAATTCCTGCATTCTGAGAAGGATACATCCAATTCTGGATTCAGAAAAATAAAAAGCCCTAAAAAATAGGAAAAAATAGGAATTTGTCCAGAAAATAGGAGAAAATAGGAATTGCCAAGAAAATAGGAAACAAGTGCCGCAGAGCGACAGCGCTCAACTGACGTTTACTGTAACCAGGTATTCTTCTGATAAACTCACTGGCCGAATCAAGTGCGCCCTCCTGCCACCGCGTTCGCGCTCAGAGCATATATCTAGGATACTACTAATACAGATCTAAAATCTATGATAGGCTATACCTACTGGTAGTACAGTAGTAAAGATACAGCTGTGTAACTTTAATGACTTCGCTATATTAACATGGATATGCGTCGAGCGCGAGCGTAGTGGTAGTGGTGGGGGAGGGTGGGGGGAGGGGAGAGGGGGTGGGGGAAG
>NW_014578101.1:97502-108714 GCF_000485595.1 Priapulus caudatus
CTTCTGATAAATTCACTGGCCGAATCAAGTGCGCCCTCCTGCCACCGCGTTCGCGATCAGAGCATATATCTAGGATACTACTAATACAGATCTAAAATCTATGATAGGCTATACCTACTGGTAGTACAGTAGTAAAGATACAGCTGTGTAACTTTAATGACTTCGCTATATTAACATGTTATCAAGGATATGCGTCCAGCGCGAGCGTAGTGGTGGTGGTGGGAGAGGGTGGGGGGAGGGGAGAGGGGGTGGGGGAAGGTGGGGGAAAGGGCGGGGGGAGGGGGAGGGGGAGGGTGGGGGGAGGGGGCTCTAATAGCAAAAGCAGTTCATTGCTTTGTTAACAGTCAACAAATCCATGTTTAACCCTCTTCTTGAGGGTCAAAAGGTTATCCGACACTTACTCTTCGCATGTCAGCGGAAAGTACATTTCATGGTCCTTTCAATAAAGCCATAAAAATGGTAGGTCACCGCTGAAACAAAAAAGTTTTTCAATTGCTCCCGTCAAACCATGTCCTCAGAAAATGTATAAAATCTGCCCTGTGCCCCATTGACCTTTCATCTGTGACCTCCAATTTCAGCACAGTGATGGCTTTTCCTACCATGATGCTATACACCGACTATCACGAGCCTAGGTCGAGCCGTTTAGATTTGTGCCGCAATTCTGCATTTCCTCCCTATACCTTAAGTTAAGGAGGGAATGTTCCCTTTTCTTTTACACCTCTTGACCTTTGACCTTTGACCCCCAGCTTTGACATTCCAACTCGTTCCCCCAATATCGTGACCGTACGTCGAGCGGTTAAGATTTGTGCCCAACTGTTGACGGACGGACGGACGCACGGACGGACGGACGGACGGACAATCATGCGATTCTACAAGCTGCATATCAGACTATGTCAGATGAGCTAAAAATAGAAACTTGACGCCCTGCAAGTGTAAGCAAAAGATCACTATTAGCCATATTATACAGGATTGACAGTAAAAAATAATGTAGGGAGTAAACATACGACTTGAACGATAAGTTTATTCCTCTCTGGGTTCTGGTCCACCTCCATGCGTGCTGCCATCAGCTCAGTACATAAGAAGCCAAGCAGGAGCAGACAATTTTCACGGGTATTCAGCCTCTCCATCATAGGACCATTCATCAGCACTGTTCGGGGGCAACCTAAACCGAAAAAAAGAACATCCCTCCAGCTGCAACTCATGTTTAGAAGAAAATGACAATAAAGCTGCCTTGGGATGGCACCAGGCCTCAAAATACACGGGGGAGAAGGGCGAATCGCCCGGGAAACTTAAGCTGCGTTTGCACAATCAATTTTTGTCAGCAAATCGTCCGAGTCGTGCAAAATAGAACACGTTCTATTTCTCCAACTCGGCGACTTGACACCGACTCCGACTCCAACACAATCGAATTTCAGCCGATTAGTTGGAATGCACTTGGGTCAAGTCGGGGGCAAGTTGGAATGCACTTGAAAACGGTACGATTTGCTGACAAAAATCGATAGTGTAAACGCTAGAATAAGTTGCCCCCAAAAGAAAAATTACGAGGGAGATTTTTTTTTGAAGAGGATAAAAAATCGCCCACGTAATATTTTTCTGTGATTGTAACATCATGCCGTGACCGTGACGGCCGTGAGTTTAGTTTTTCTTTTAAGCTGGGTTTACACTGACGATTTTATGCAGTCAAATTGGCGTTTTTCTTCTTTCTACCAACCTCTCTATATAGGTTCAAAGCTCTTACGTTATCGACGCGAGGTGGCAAACGTTTCAACATTTGACCCGTAGCGTGCGCGCGGGGTGACGCGGATACGCATTTTTGCACTTATTACATGCCACCAGCGTGACGCGCCTAAAGCAAAAACGTGCTCTCCCTCTAGGGTGGAGGGACACTCCCCTGATTGCTGTTCTCTGATTGGCCACTTGGCAAAAAAACGTCCAACTCGCCTGCTCCGAGTTGGCAAAATTAGAACATATGTTCTAATCTTCCGACTCGCTGCTATCGATCGGTTGGACGTACAACTTTTGCGCTTACACTGGCGATTGTCAGTTTCCAAACTTCAAAGTTGCCAAGTTCGTACAATTCGGCAATTCGGCAACTCGAAATCGTCAGTGTACAACTTTCAAATCGGAAAATGAATTGCCGACTCGCTGTGCTACACAAGAAAGAAAAAAAGTCACGATCAACTGCAAACACGGCGTGTGTTCAGCGAACGAGCTTGGCACTCGCCCGTTCGCCAATGTCGAGTGAAAATAATATTGGGCGAGTAAACGCTAAAACTGACTCACCCATGTTGGCGAGTAAAAATAATTGTCTAAAACTTTAATCAAATGTTGGTTCCTTACGTTATATATCCAAACATTGATGAAAAACAGTTCTAGCGACTGTGAAGGGTGGCTATCGCACGACAGCACAGCATGGCTGTGTATACGTACGTGCCTGGGGCGGCATAATGATTGATGTACGGGGGGGGGGGGGGCAGGATTGTTTAAAAGTCGCGTGGGGCACGTTCATTATAGGGGGTGAGCACCGCTGGGATCAGAGGACGGCAGCAAAATTATGTACGTGTTAGCAAACATTGATGAAAAACAGTTCTAGCGACTGTGAAGGGTGGCTATCGCACGACAGCACAGCATGGCTGTGTATACGTACGTGCCTGGGGCGGCATATTGATTGATGTACGGGGGGGGGGGTGCAGGATTGTTTAAAAGTCGCGTGGGGCACGTTCATTATAGGGGGTGAGCACCGCTGGGATCAGAGGACGGCAGCAAAATTATGTACGTGTTAGCTAATCAGTTGGCAGATAGATTAACTTATCAACCACTTTACTTTGCCTTAGCATTGTACTTGCACAAATACAGTGACAGAGACTGAATAGTTCAACCCTTTGCAATTTGAAGTTTATGTTTCTCTTTTTTTAAGTAAGTATTTTAGTCTTTCGTGTCCCCAAAGATTAAAATACTCAACTCAAAAGTGCATGTGCATATGCATGTGCATATGCATGCAGCTGCAGTGTGCACTGTCACAGTGGTAAACATCGATCCTCCTTGGATCGTAAGACACTCCACTATTTGCGCTATTCGTAATAGACAGTGTTTCACGTGCGTAGATACTACAGCCCAATACGAATTAGGCAGCAGTCACTCAGGAGTCAGGACTCACAATTCACAAACACCTTTGCAATCCACAGAGTACTCCAAATTAGCTCAAAAAACAAACAAAAACTAGAAAGGACAGTTGTCGCCAACTACATGTATCCCCCCTGATCTAGTATGAATGAAATATCTCTGTAAGGACGTAGAAGGTAGGTAAAGTTAAATAAGTTTTTGGTACCCGACACACCTTCTCCCCAAGATGTGTAAGTATACAAAGTTTGCTCGTGCTAGGTCAATTAGGGGCCGACTTATAGAGCGGGAGGGAAATATGATGAAGGTCAAGGTCAAGGTCAATGTCCAATAAAGGTTGCAGTGACCTGGTTTTGGTACGCGACACACCTTCTACCCAAGATGTGTAAGTATACCAAGTTTGGTCGCGCTAGGTCAATCAGGGGCCGAGTTATAGAGCAGAAGGGAAATATGACCAAGGTCACGGTCAAGGTCAAATAAAAGCCGCAGTGACGTGGTTTTGGTATGCGACACACATTCTCCCCAAGATGTGTAAGTATACGAAGTTTGCTCGCGCTAGGTCAATTAGGGGCCAAGTTATACTTATAGAGCAGAAGGGATATATGATGAAGGTCAAGGTCAATGTCAAATAAAGGTTCCAGTGACCTGGTTTTCGTACGGGACACACCTTCTCCCCAAGATGTGTAAGTATACCAAGTTTGGTAGCGCTAGGTAAATTAGGGGCCGAGTTATAGAGCGGAAGAAAAATATGATCAAGGTCAATGTCAAGGTCAAATGAAGGACGCAGTGACCTGGTTTTGGTATGCGACATACCTTCTCCCCAAGATGTGTAAGTATACCAAGTTTGGTAGCGCTAGGTCAATTAGGGGCCGAGTTATAGAGCGGAAGGGAAATATGATCATGGTCAATGTTATGGTCAAATAAAGGTCGTAGTGACCTGGTTTTGGTACGCTGCGCACCTTCTCCCCAAGATGTGTAAGTAGACTATGTTTGGTCAGGCTAGGTCAATTAGGGGTCGAGTTATAGAGCGGAAGGGAAAGTGTCTGCGGCGGCGGTGGCGGCTGGACAGACATGAAACCATAGTATCCCCGCCGACGATACAATAACACAAATACATGTAAAAATACTATACACATCAATTTACATTCAGTTTTAGAGAGTAAAGGCACATTAAACAGTGTTATGCACATATGTATTACAGTTATTGAGGGGCATGATACAAACTACTAACTCTAAACTTATGTAATTTTATGTGACAAAAAGTAGCCCCCGTAAGCACAACAAGAGCCCTCGAATTGTTTTTTAATAATTTGAGGCCTGGATGGCACTGTTAAAATACAATGAAGGGTTAAGACAGACATATAAGGTAATGAGGCATGATTAACCGACTTTCAAAAAACTCTACTGACTCATTACTAATAATATTAGTATCTAATTCAGTTCACCAATCATATACCATAACACGAACTTGTTCTGAGGTATGGAAGGCAGATGCGCAGACGATTTTAGGATCGGGACGATTAAGCAGAAATACTTGATGAATTGAGCCCTATCATGATAGTTACCTTTACAGTTTGCAAAGCACTACACATACGAATACGAAGTCTTCAGCTGTACATCACAAGACAACAAACTCTTCAAATAACGTAACATAAAAATGCAAAGTATTAGGTTCCGTTATTCACCTCTGACATTACCTTTCATATAAACTGCAAAGAAAATCAACAGTTTTCTGTACCTGATCACCGATGTCACATCTGGGCTCTAGTGTCATTTAATGCAATGACTATTTTGTTATAATTGATGTCATGATTGGATCAAGTAACATAAGAAGGCCGTGCCTGTGCAGAAATGGAACACAATCAGCAAATGCTTGTCAAAATGCCACGAAATATGATTTGATGAGAGGACTCGGCAAGAGTTGAAGAGCCAGAAAGCTGATACACGTTATTACAACTACTCAGAGAGAATTGGGTAAATCTCCTTTACGCTACATGAATACGGCGGCTGTATGGCATCTAACGACAGTCGCCACAGCTAATTCAATCACATCTAACGTTCAGCGATCACTGACGAAACATGAAACTATATTAAACGGATTGCACTTCACCTCTCTAAACATGAAAACAACATTACGTATCGCCATTAAGAAGTCGCTCACTAGTTCGCCACTGAAAAATAAAATGCTTGCAGCAATTGGTAGACATAGAGAGGGTTAATATTTCAATACACCAAATGTCATATCATATGATTGTCATAAATACGTTGCACTGACATGGGCCCAACGTCAACTCGGCATGATAAAGACAAGTATGAAAGGCACAATGGTGACATGGTCGTGTACTCATCTGATTTTAAAGTAGCCATCCAATTAAATAATATTGCCTTCTGCATTCATTGGGATATAAAGTATGGGGAGTTATAAAGCTATATGGGCAATTCCACGAAAAAATTTCAATCAGGTAAAAATATTAAATTGCCTAGTTTCTTGTAGATTGATTAAATAAATTCTAAATTTTCATATTTTAAGTCATACTGACTTTCATCATAACACCGATGCTAAGGCTCACTAAAAACACAATTGAAAAAAATAAATATATGTTTAGGTACATTTCATTAACATTCTATTTTACGAATATAAATTAGCCAATCATGTAGTAGTATAGTACCATATCTAAGGTTAGTAAGTACTTCAGAAGGTGATAAATTCACTTGAATTGCATGTCATATTAATCACTCCTGTTTTCTTACTGCAGGTCCCGGGGGGGGGGGCACTCACCACACATTATGGTAGGTATGTGCCACTGCGAAGTCAATGAAAGTGTCAATGACACTGTAGCTCACCTTTATGGCAAGCATTTTGTATCATAATTAGAGAAACCATGGTTCCTCGCACGAAACCAGGTTTCGTGCTCACAAAACCTAGTTTCTTGCTCAAGAAACCAGGGTTCTTGCCATGAAACTAGATTTCATGGCATGAAACCTGGTTTCTAGCCCTATAACCGCAGTTATAGCTGGAATCTTAGTTTCTTGAGCAAGAAACTAGGTTTTGGGAGCAAGAACCTAGGTTTCAGCAAGAAACCCACTTTCAACCACGCCGTTTGTATCATAATTCGAGAAACCATAGTTTCGAGCGACGAAACCGTTGTTGCTAATTAAGACCCGTATCTAGGATTCGTAATCCCGAGCGTGACGTCAGCATAGTTCAGCCACTCGGAGCCACTGCTCAGTAAATACTATAGAAATAACATACTAGTTAGGCTAATGAGGTACAATTGAAAACAATAGGCATATAGGGGGCGCTGATAAGCAACTCGGTCCTGCGCAACAACTGCTGCACGGTGTTTACAAGTGAAAACTGTACTGTACGTACCGTGTTCTGTTTTCAACTCGGTGTTGTTTTTACCTGGGACAATGCCAACCGAATATTGTGTACTACATTGTGGGAAGGAGGGGAGGACATGCTTTCCCTGTACGTTTTAAGCAGGGCGCACGTGCCTGGATTAGCGGCTGTGAGGACGATGAGAAAATAACTACTCTGAGACCTTCCAAGTACGCGCATGCATGTCGAGATCATTTACTACGTTGAGACAACCTAGCTCGTATGGTATGTTTTTTGGCAGTGGCTACGGGTACGGTAGCCGTATCTTAATGTCTGGAGGCTACGGGTACGGGAGTCCATTCGCTTTCATACTTAACGAGACAAAGATGGCGGCGGTGGCGCTAGATTTGCGAAATAACGGCCTTGGAAATAAATTCACGATTTGGAGAGTTTAGATGAGCTAGAACGCCTAAACCTAACCCTAACCATAACCCTAAACCTAACCCTAACCCTAACGCAAAAAAGGGGCTTGAACGACCGACGGCTACCGTACCTCCAGCCACTGCGATGTTTTTTTATTATTAGCAGATTCAGTAATCAGTTGCCCTAATGTATCTTCGTTGTATAAGTATATTTCAAATCAACAGCTAATGGTAATGCGAAACAAGCTTGACCAGGCTGCGAGATTAATATCAATACACATTTTCAATATATTACTATTAGTTATTACCATTTCTTGGAGGGCAATGGAGCTAATCTGAAACAAATACTTACTTATATTAGTCTTTGCATTGTAGCCAGTATGTTTTTCATGTTGGGTTAACGCATTCCTAATCTTGAATATGTATGATCATGCACTCATTAGGGTTAGGCTAGGGGCCTGTGAGTTGATAGAGTATATATAAAGTACTGGACAGTCTACTATACAGTAGCCTGAGCAGGTATACATGCTGTATATGGTGATATATATATATATAATATATATATATTACTATATATATATATAGTACTAAATATCCTCTCTATATATATATAATTGCTGCTATGCTTATTTTTTTCGGGGAACTGCATCACTTTGAGGAATGTTGAAATGCACAGCTGTCGGCCGTCACGTTTTTTCCTTGGAACAATCTGTGCTCACAGCCAATTCTCTGGAGCGGACGGAAAGAGTGAGCAAGCGCAAAGGGTAACTCAAAGGCAGCATCAGTTAGACGACCATGCAAGCGGACTTCAATGCGCTCATTGGAATTGGTGGCGACGATGGAAGTTGTGGAAAGTACAGTAAACCTTGTTTTACTGCCGGACTCGTAATATCGCCAGGGAATGCGAGAGGAGCAGATCAATTGTGTGATCGTGAGTGTTTAGTGTGAGGGTGGCTCGTAATACCGGGCTCCTCGTTAACCGCGAGAGAGCATTATGGGCTATGTACAATTTCTATACTAAATGGCATTGTAAATACACTCGTTATTACTGCCATCGGGGAGTGTTGGTGCGGTATCCGTTGATGCAGTTTCGTATGGTAACATACACACACACATCCACGGCGAGTCCTTATGTAATAGAAGTAGTATTTAGGGCGGTATACGTAACTAGCGTTGAGATTCGCGACCCCATCCATGCATTAATAACTCGGAAGGTCAAATTCAGAGGCTGTATATGGCAATAATTTTGAGTCGAACGCGATTGATTTCATGGAACGTGACATTTCTGGCTGACATTTCCTACAATTCGCTGGATGCACTGATTTTCTGAATGTTGCTAGATGAACAGAAGGTCGTGTTCAGGAGATTTTGGAAGGAGCCGATAAAAACTTGAAACCCCCGAATACAAAATACTGCACGCCGACACTAAATGTAGCATGTATGCTACATGTGCGCTGTACTCGGGACTCAGACGAAAACACGAACAAACGCACGAAACTATAATATTTTTATTTTAATAGCAATTTCAGTATAAAAAGAACTTTGTTAATATGATTTTATTGCAGGATTTTTGTTTATAATCATTATTATAGCATGCTATTTTTGATTGGTTTTTGCTAGCAACTGGGAGGCTATTATGGGATCCCGCCGCGATCTCCGATTTACCCGTTTCTTCTGATGCGCGCTCGTTATTGGTAGCCCAATATTTCCGCAGTCCCGATGTCGGCCGGTATAATGAGGTTTATAGCTGTAAGATATTGATAATTTAGCAGGTAATAAATGAATGTAGTGAAAAAGCATGCATTGATTGTTTTATTATCTGAGTAACATATAATTATTAATTCATTCAGCGAGTGGGGCATTCGCACAGCTGTGCGCAGCTGCCTCCAAGTTTCCACTAGATACTTGTTCTTGTCTATTTTGCCAGTTATGTACTAAATACTGAGAGGCCCCCCATATAATTAAGTAAAAATTGCTTGCTATTACATTATCCTAAATACCCATTTTTCTTATATTCTATAAGATTTATATATATATATATATAATATATATATATTAATGTATATATTATATAAGATATATATATATATATATATATACATATATCATTAGTTTGGGGAAAAAAAAATGAAAGCATGGCATCACCCTCTCGGCTATACTTCTATACATTAAGATACGTGTAATACTCGACAAAGTGATGTCGTTTCATATTAGCTGCCAAAGTAACTGGCCCTCCGGGAGGCTTTTCAATAATAGTAATCTATTTTGTCCTCAACATGCATTGGAATTTTTCCAGGAGGGTACGTAATACTGGTCAATCGAACTGTACATGTAATATAGTACTCTATATCATAGATTTTATTGGGCTCAACTGTCTTACTGTATACAAATCGTCTTACCCACGACGTACTTGTTACCAATACCTAATTAATTGTTATAATTAATTATACCATCAACGCTACGAAATTTGAACGAATCGAATCATATCGGCGCAGTGGACGATCTTGACATCCTGAGATATGTCCGCGATTTGGCTGGCCGGAGATTCGCATGTTGCGCGCACCGAAAATTCTGGCATGGCCAACCTGGGTTATATTTGGTCTGTAGCATCTAAAAATTCGCAGGCCTGCGAGGAGCAAATATTGGCACAACTGTTTTACTGGTTTTTGCAAAACCAAAAGCTTAATATCACGCGAAAACAGAAACCATTGAAAGCAATCACCCGTTAACCACCTCTCACCACAGGCCGCGAAAAAAATTGTAATTACATATATATCACTTAATAAATGAAAGGTGATACAATATAAAAAATGAAATAAAATGTAAGTTATGATGCTCACCTGGCCCTAATTTGGCTCATAGGGTTAATGTCTACCCAACAGCGTACGCCGGGCAGGGGGCCTCGAGGAGCACTGGTCGACCGGTACGGTCGCGTATACGGCGTGGAGACTCCCCGACTGGTAAGCTACATTTGATATGCGGTTGTGGGTTTGGTTAGGTTCAGGCGTGTTACGGGCGCGGAGTAGGCGTAGGCAACTCCTAGACTCGTTGTGGAGTGGCAGAGGTACGGCCAGCCATACTTAGATAGTAACCAGGGTACGATATGATCCCGGAGGGTGCAAATCACTTATACGGCTCCTTAATATGACGGACAGGAAGTGCATGGCACAGACTTCTGTGTATCACGCGCAACTGATGCACACGAACTTTCCTTATATCAAGGATTGATCACCTAATGTTTAACCGCCACATACCATGCTAAAAGGCGCCAGATCGGAGCAAAATACTACTTTATACCACTAAAATTAATGTGTTATTTTTATTTTTATTATAGTGCATTCTTTATTAATTAACTATAATTACTAATTACCCATTACACCTATTCGTTTATTAAGTACACTATTAATTAACTATTAGCAGCAACTGTTCTTAATTACTAATTTACATATTAATTACTAATTATTATTACGGACGAGGGAAGAGAACCATGATGTTAAGGAGAGAGGAACCGTGATGTTAGAGGGAGAGGAGCAGCCGTAATGTTAGAGAGAGAGAGGAAGCCCTGAGGGTTTAGAGAGAGACAGGAACGCATGAGGGTTAGAGAGAGGAGCAGAAGCCATCGATGCGTTAGAGGGATTAGAGGAAGCACATGATGGTTAGAGAGAGAGAGGAACCATGACCGGGTTCAGTTACGGGAGAGAGGAAGCCATGAGGTTAGAGAGAAAGAGGTGAAGCTGTCATGCGTTGAGGGAGAAGACGCCCGTGATGGTTAGAGGGAGAGAGGCAAGTCCGTGATGGTTTAAGGGACGAGAGAGAAAGCCATGAGGGTTATGAGTGAGAGAGGAAGCCTGTGATGGTTAGCAGGGAAAAAGAGGAAGCCGTTAATGGTTAGATCGAAGACGAGAGAAGCCATGATGGTTAGGGGGAGAGAGGAAGCCGTCGTGGTTAGAGAGCAAGAGAGAAGCCATAGGGTTAGAGAGAGAGAAGGAAGCCATCGACGGGTTAGAGGGGAGAGAAGCAAGCCGTGATGGTTAGAGCGGCAGACGAGCCAAGCTCATGAGGGGTAGCAGGAGAGAGAAGCCATGAGAGTTAAAAGAGAGAGAGAGAGCTGTATGGTTAGAGGGACGAGAGGAAGGGGGAAGCCCGCGACATGCCTGAAGAGAGGAAGGAGAGCGCTGATTGTTAAGGGCAGATGAGCGAGCCGTGAGGTGTAGAGGGAGAGAGGAAGCCCGTGAATGGTTAGAGAGAGAAAGGACAGCCATGAAGGTTAGCAGTAGAAGAGGAAGCGTGATGGTTAGAGGGAAAGAGGAAGCGCGTTTAGGTTAGAGGGAGAGAGGAAGCCGTGATG
>NW_014578102.1:0-16586 GCF_000485595.1 Priapulus caudatus
TATATATATATATATCAACCTCATGGTGGCAGTATTAATTAAATATTTTTTCCCTTGTTTTCAGACATGTCGTGCAGGGCTAGACTTGCGACTCTAAATGAAAAGTTGACTGATCTGGAGAGAAGGATAGAGTACTTGGAAGCTAGGGTATAATTATATCATAATTACATTGTCGATAACGCAAAGAAAAGTTGCACGATTCCAGTTTTCAGCCACACACATCTGACCAACTGTTTCTTATTTAAACATTTAAAAGAAGGATTGCAATATCCTGTGTGTCACTATTATAGATTATTATATTTTAGATTGTGCATGTATTTATTCTAAACAGAAAGAATTTATCCTTATCCTTTACACTTGCTAGTGCTAGTAGCTGTTAATCTAAAATGTCAAAAATTAAAATTAAAAGGCAACTTCGTCAGATGGCAGCACTAGTCTTACAGTTTTCGTGATATGCTCTGTGTCAGTGATGTGTAAAAATGTGATGGACCAATATTCCCCTTAAAGGAATTATGTATCTACAATAGTCCTATTAAATCGTATGAATAATTTTCTCTTTGTAGGTAACAAAAGGGGAGACACTCACGTAGGCAAGGCAGAAGCCTTTTCCAATGCTATTTGGCAGCTAGCTGTTAATGGCAGAGTGATCCAGCAATGACTCTACTTCCTGCATTGAATCTGTGCAATAGCCTACACTTTACTTATACAAATGCTTTGTTATTACATTGGTTCGATTTTATCGTACATATAGCATCTATGTAAAATTAAGGTGATAAAGTTCTCTAGCAGTAAGAAGTGAGGGTGGTGATTTAAAGATTGATGTGTATGAAGTAATACATTGAATCAAGATGTGAATTTGCAAAGAGTCTTGTATATGCGCATATAAATACATGTATATTCACGTGTGTGCATACGTACGACTGCGCGTACATGTACGTGCATGCGTGCGTGTTTGTGTTTAACTTGTACGTAGAGTATCAGTTGCCTTACAGAAAGTCTCGTAGTATACTATGCAGCAGCTGAGAGTATATGCGGTTGATTACAGGAATGTTCGGGATCTCTGCTCCGATTCACTGCAGTTGTTTCCAGAGATGTCAGGACACGCCAGTGCTTTCACATTACAGTCTAGAAATTGCAGAGAATAGGTAACCTATTATGGGAAAAAAACAATATAGTGAATCTGTATATGTATATTGAATAGATTTTATACCTCTTCTTTGAACATAATAGTTAATGGACGGTTTTGTATATAATAATACTGTCGTAAGTTTGTTTGAAACTGGATATGCTGTAAAATCGTATTCGTGCTAATTGTGTATCATTGCAAACACAATTGACGTGCTGACATATATACAGAATAATATGAATACCACTTTTTTATATAAATGTGTATACAAACTTTCCGGGTGCATGTATTTATTATTCATGATACAGCCCCAACCATAATAAGTGAAGGATATTGCCAAAGGTTTTTCTAAAGGTTTTGCATAATGGTATAGTAATTTGCCACATTACAGAAGTAATGCATTCCAGAAGAAACGTTTGTGACGTGAAATACCCTAACGTGGATTGTATCCATAATTCATAATTATAATTTCATAATTATTTCATAATTAGAGATGCATTACTGTGGAGAATTTTTGGCCAAATGAAGTTCGTAATTCCAAAATATATATTGCAAAATAAAATTATAAAATGCAAGTAAACATTGTTAAAAAGCATGTATATATTGATTCTTTAATGATGTAACATAGTAACGTGACAATACTGTGAAAGAGCGTTACAAATAAAAATGTGTACCCACTGGATGCAGCACACTGATTGTAGGAACACTTTCCACATACTCAGGTGTTTCCTCACAGAGTGGGCTGGGGAAGCTGTGTAAGAGGGTTACAGCACATTTCGTAGACGTGGGTGCATACGTTAATTTCGCTGTTTGTTTTGCCCAATAAGAGTTCGTACGTAGATACTATGTCTACGGCCAGCTACTATCATCATCTGTAGAAGAGTAAATCGTCTAAATCATTACTAGTCGCGTGGCGGCCCCTAGCGGTGATTTCACGCAACGTTGATAAGCCTTCAACATGCAGCTACAATGACGTTACTAATGCAGGCTATGCGTAATGGTGCAAGCCCATAACTTCATAAGTACGGTTATCCAAACTTGTAATTATAATAGTGAATTATGGTAGTAGACTATAAAGAAGATAATATGACTCTTGCACTTACGTCATGGTTAATCAAATGTGCACGAGATCTCAAGAGTACATTACACTTGGGAGGTTTTTATGTTGATTTCAAGATTATTCTTATGTAGGCCTAATCACGTTTGCAAAACACTAATTTAATTATTAACTTTCAGTGGTTTTACGTGCATTTTTTCTGGAGCAGTGCACATGCTGTACTTGCACGCGAACAACAAAACCAAAAAAAAACTAAACAGCAATTCGAATGCAAGAAATCTTTATTAAAAATTGCGGCACACTGGCCCAATTCCCCCAAAACCTTTCTGCACTGTTACTAGGGAGATATAAATGCGTTGTGGGACCTGACAGATATTTTTTTTACAACCGAACAAATCACTTTTTATGATGCGTGGCACCACAACACGCACGCACGCACACACACGCACACTACAGCGTAACTTCACAAGATCATGTTACTATCTATATTCCGGCGAGCCTAGTGACATACCAAGGTCGGATCTAACCATCTCTACACGTAGGCGAAGGAGGGGGACACAAAGTTTTGGCAATTATTAGAGCAAGGGGGACATGTTATAACTGCCTCCTAAATATTACAGGAGTTGCTGTTTTGCACTCTGCCACAGTCTCGATCATCACGAACTTTCTACCGTGGAAAATTCCGATTACGATTTACAAAATACCAAAGTATACCCACACGAGTGACGTTTCCCCTCCCCCACCGCACCACACCCTGACCAAGATACACACAGACACCCCGAAATTCATCTCTGCATATTTAGTTTGGGGCAACGGAACAAGATTATATACGGACCTGTGAGTGAAATCCACTTGCCAGCGATAACCGTGGCCCAGGCCAGCGACGGTACAACAAACATCTTTCGTTTTTACCGCTGTTCGAACACAGATAAAGATGTGCCAGCTACATATCACCAGAAGTAGATAATAGGGAAATTCCCTATTATCTACTTCTGATATCACATAGCAGCCGAAACACGCACGCGCACACACACATACATACCCAAGCGCACACACACATACACAGAAATACAGATGCACGCGCACACACACTCACACACATACACGAACGCACGCACGCCCACACGCACACAGACATACACAGGCACGCACACGCATGCACGCACGCGCACGCGCTCACGCACGCCCACACGCACACAGACATTTACGCAAATACACACGCACGCACACGCACGTACGCACGCACACGCACGTACGCACGCACACGGCCACACCTACAAGCAGCCAGGGGCTCGCACCTACCCCCACCTCCAGCACGAGCTCCATCCGCGGACCTGGATAATTTCACCCACGAGGCAAAATCTCGACAGCCGCTCGGCCTCGCCTAGCAAGAAAGCATACACACATACACATGAGCACGCGACATACGCACATGACATACACACGCATGAGCATACACACGCATGAGCATACACACAACGCCGCAGGTGTGCAAAATATTCGCAGAATAAGCTGAGATCTGTTCGCCGGCAGGCAGGCGATCCGATCTCGAAGAACTAAGAACGTTCGTCTGCTTAAATGCCGCCCCCCCCCCACCGCCTTCCGCGTGGCAGTCAGTCCATCGATCCATGAGTTACACCGCAGTAAGCAACGACAGCTTCTTGTTAGCAGGGAGTGAATAATGAATGATATTAAAGAGTACGGAGGAATAACGCCGCTACCCATCTGAAATGCGCATCGGGGTAAAGAATGCAGGGCCCTCACCCACCGTGATCAGGGGGGGGGGGAGTGCAGCGGTGCTTTCGAGCGATCCGGGCAGGGGTGTCGGCGTGAGGGGGGGATTGTCACGACGTGCCACGCCCCAGAGAAAGTAGCGAGCGTTCTGGAGAAATCGCACGCATACATGCACGCACGGACGTACGGACGCACGCACACGCACGCACGCACGCACGCACACACACACACTACATCACAGTGTCACACCACGCGTCTGCTACGACACAGCGCCGAAGTCCGATCAACACATTATACAGAAAACGAAACTCTTCAGCGTAATACATAAACGAAAAACAATGCAGTTCACAACCGATGCGCGACATTTTGCCGACAACGTTCAGAGACGAGGCTCCCCGTCACTCGAACGAACGCTCCGTTGTTTCCGCCGAGCGTACGAATCGTCCTGCCATCTGGTGGTCACCGTCGAACATAACCTACTACACAAACATACAAAACGTCGCACAAAGTAGATCCACATATAAGACCTGTGCACGCCACTATTATTAGCTCACAACTCGCGAGTGTGTGGGGAAGGGGGGAAGGCAGGGCTCGAGGACATATTTTTTCGAACCCGTTCCGCGCTCGCTCTCTCTCTCTCTCTCTCTCTCTGCGGTCGCCACTGCTGGTGGCTACGCGCGCCGTCCGAGCGTAAGCCTCGGGGGCTTCCTCTGGTGGTTCGGCGAGTCCTCTCCGGCCGCCTGCCAGAGCGGCATTGAAGGCCAACCTCCTGCAATACAGGCGCAGGAGATGAAACTACGCTCACTCGTGGTGTGATCCTCACACCTGCTTTTTAAACCAAACGCTCTCACAGCCGATGCACGTACATCAAGAGTACACAATACTATAATAAATAGAGATGTGATAATAGAGATAATCTCTATTATGTACTCTTGATGTACATGTACGTGTCACAGCTGGTTAGAGTCGCAGCTTGTTCGCCCCCTGACACCAATCCCACCTGATCTGTACATGGCTTAAAATACCGCAACGCAGCCGTACAAGGTACACAGGTCACAGGCGCACGCATACATACACGCACAGCCCGATTCTATAAATAGACTGCTCACTCACAGCTGTGTACTGATACTGTGTACTGACAGATATACGCGTCCTGTAGCCTGCCTGCCTACCCACATCTAGAGCTACCCACATCCATTCAGCGTGTACGTGTCATCAGTACAGTTGCTTCACCCTCCTGTGGTGCGTGAGCGTAAATCTATTACCACCTCCCACACACTATCATCACGCCAGCACACTTGCTACCACGGCACTTGGACAAGCTCCAAGAAACGATCCTGTACTATATCCCGCCGCGTTGCACAGACGTTAAGTTTCACAGTCGCGTGGGCATTCGCTAAATCCCTGCACATAGACCCACGATACGATATGAGCCCACTCCCACATATAAAAGGCCACGATTTTGAAGCCTGCAATAACGCAAGCCAGTGACGTGCACAGACTTTCAGAAGGGCAGGGGCTCAGTTGAAAAAAGGGCCCTCCTCTACCCTCGCAATTAGCCACCGTATCTGTGGCAGATTGGCAATATTCTAGGTCCTTGGCCAACTTCTGTACAGATGAGTCACCCTCATAAATGAAAATATTCCGCATCCAAACAAAACTTGCAGTTTGCACTTCATGCGATCAGGCAATGACAAACGGGGGACCGTATACGAATCAGTGAAAACCGCTAAGTATCACAACGGAAAATATGAAAACGGTTGGTAAAAAAACACGAGATATCCTCGCTTTGATGGGTCGGGTTGATGCTAGCCGACTACAGTTTTTCCTCCCTGCTTTATCACGACTCCCCGCTCAGTGCTCGCACGCTCCCGAATGCTGAAGCCGTGTCTATTACGACAGTGATGGCTACCTCACCAGTAGCTCTAGGACTATAGCCCGCGTACAGTTGCCGCAGGCGACAAGTTGCGCAGTTGCCTCAGGTGCCTGCGGCAACTGTACGCGGGCTATAGTCCTAGAGCTACCTCACAGTAGCGTGGGGCACAGCAACATGCGCCCTCCATCCCCCGTGCTGACACACACTACCCTCTCACAGGGGTAGAAATAAGGAGAAAAAAGAGATGGTCCACAGGACCATCTAGTTTGAAATTTAGATGGTCCTCCTAAATTTTAGATGGTCCTCCTAAATTTGAAATTGTTCTCTAAAAGTAATGCGGCGTGCAAGCGTAAGAAAGAGATTTTACATGGTGATAAAATGGTTTAATTATTCACCTACAGTAACAATGAATGTATCAAACGATACAGTAATTGTTTATTCACTTTAATAGTATATTGGAACGCGGAAACTTCAAAGGAAATTTATTTACCGTAAAATGAGACCAAAATATTCAATGGTCCTCCTGATTATTTGATGGCCCCGGACCATCGGACCACCGGACCATCGCTTATTTCGACCCCTGCTCTCCACACTCCCATCCTCCCCATTCTCCCTCACTCGACAACTCAAAAGACTGGTCATCACGAAACTCTGGAAGCACGACGTAACCTGTTAGGGAAAGAAAATTACATGAAGCTGCAGTCACCACCACCACCACCACCATCACCACTATCATCACCACCGCCACAATAGGGCCGTGATTACCTTTCGTTCTTGCTGGCCCAAACACAGGTCTGCCTCGACCCTACAGTGACAGGCCACTTGCGGGGACTGAATCGCACCGCTGTGGCACAAACAGGCAACGCTAGGTGGCGCAGGCGTCACCACGCCCCGGGCTCGTCTGCCCGAGCGTAGATAGTGGTGGTTTCGGGTGTAACCAGTGGTGGTTTCCTACCTGCGGATGTTAAAATTTGTGGCATTAAACGCGTCGATAAGTTGACGACAACTGCCAAACGCATCAAGTCAATACAGGTTCTTATGATGACGGCAAAAAAGGAATTCACTTTATTTATACAATGTGCATGTACAAGATTTCTTTTAGTTTGCAATAACAAGATTGGTAATAGCCTGCAGGGGTCGACACTAACGCTAGTCCGTTAGTCCTATATATAAGAGCTATATATATATAACTCATTGCCATCAACAAGTTTTCCCTGTTTAATAGAAGCGCTAGTACAAGTAGACGCTAGCACGCTGTAAGCACGCTAGACCCTATGACAGTACAAACATTGTTAAAAAAACAATGGGGCCACAAACCAGTCTACCAATCGATTGCGTGACAGTAGCTGTCGACATAGAACAAACGGTCTGATTGTATAAATGACACAACTAATCAGTTTATACGCTCTCATAGCGAGGTATTTACATCGCAACCACACCGCATGCGTGTTTTACTTGAAGCTGTCGATACAAATAGTTATCTATAGTAGTGATACAAGTAGTGAAGCATAGTACAGGGTTTCTTCTGAGGGAAAATTAGACAAAGGAGGTAATGGCCAGTTTAGGAAAAAAAAATTGCATGATGGATTCAAATACAGGATGTATTGATATACTTATAGGTATATAGATACAGGATATACTTATCAGTAAATACAGAAACATTTTCACAACGGCGATGTTAAATTTGACAACGGCGGTGCGCCACTATGCCTCTTATGTATAAGAAACTCTGTAGTAGTAGGTACATCCTTATCCAATACTAACATCAAGGTTGTTATGTGAAAGTATTTGGACGGAGCTCGTCCTCCACCTCCCAAACGTAAGTCGCAGGAAGAGAAATTAGATGGCTCTGTGCCTTCGGCAGGACTAGTAGAATCTTGGAAAGACTAGTACATTTTTTCTTTTACTAGTCCTGTGGACTAATGAACTAAAATGGTTAGTATCTAACCCTGATAGGTGATGGAAAAAAGTTTTGCTGCGTTACATGTGATCTCACTTGTGACATCTATTTTCATATGAATTTTTAAATTATATAAGGATTATTCCATCTTGAACGTTTACCTAACATCATATATAAACGAAAACCCTCCGATACAAAAAAAGATGGATATATTAGGAGACACTATAAACAAATGCTATACTACCGACATTTCTGCAAAAAAAGAATACACACCGTGCAACAACTTGTAGAATTTCACACTGGCGCAAAATCCACCAGCATTGCGATTTAACGCAGAATAATTAACAACTAGCGATTATTTATCGGACTGTTAGCATGAACTGTAGTAGTAGTACTTAGTACCGGCGCTGCAGATGCATCACTGTGTCAGCGCCAACGTGCAATCACAACGGTCGGACCTCGATCTTTCTCGCCTCCTCGAGTAGACGATTCTCCTCTTTCAGAATAGAGTTTTTCCGCTTCAGCTTCCTGTACTCGTTCAGCAACTCGCCGATTACGTCATCGACCTGTCGATCGCGCGTCGACGACTTCAGTGCGCTCGCACAGTTCGACAGGTTGTTGCACTGTTCCTCGAGCATGAGAATCTGCCGCACCAGGTTGTCGCGGCTGAGGTCGGACAGCCGCGCCTCCGCGACGCTCGCGTACTCGTTCTCAAAGTCTCGCTGGAGGAAGTCCACTGTGTCGATGTTGTCGGGCGAGTCGTACTCGTAGTTGAAGTCGCTGCCGGTTGGACTTCCCGCTAGGGGGCTCTGCATCTTCGGCGAGACAAAGCCGTTTTCGTGCTGCGGCGTTTCGAAGCTGCGATAGAGTCCGCAGTTACTCACATCTTGGTCGTCGATGAGAAACTGCGTTGAATTCATCGGCGCCATCGGTGGCACAGGCCTAACTTGCTGTTGTAAAGGTCGTCGTCGTCTTCTTTTTCTCGTGACAGCGGGCGTTTGACAATCGCCCTGTAGTTCGACAGCGGCTGCAGGTAACATTTCCCCTAATTGCGAGCATGAGACAAAATTATCGCTGTCACTTGGATCGCCGCTCTCATCGCGTTTTCTATCAAAATTTTTATTTTTCCTACCTCCTGCTGCCTTGCCCCGCCGATGCTTTCGCTTTTTCGATGCAGGCTCTTCTGTGTCTTCACTTGGTCGAGAGTCTTGACCGTTATCGCAATCTGACATGTCGGATTTAATATCTATGTCGGTTATCGTCAACGATGAAATGTTTTCCGATTCATTCATTTTTGCCTCTTCAATATCCGCACGACCTTCCTTCGACAAATCAGTCATTCTACTGACAAAATGCACGTCAGTTTCTCCACGGTCCGTACCTCCAACTGGAAACATGCTTATATAAATTTACGAGATAGCTTTTCTCTTTTTGCTTCGTCTGCTTCCCTGATACTTGATCGATCAACGACAAGGGAACGTAAAAGCACCCTTCTTATCAAAGCTCAACGTAGAACTGTCGTGACTCGTAACTCGAAGATGAACAACAAGGTGTATCACGTGTCTATGACGCCACAGTTGGACTCTGGTTGGACTTGTTTACTTTTTCATAAAGAGAAGGTAAATTTGCACCTAGTCACAGTATTGGCAATTATACAAATAAAATTATGCAAATAAACGTTGTTAATATATGTTAAGAGAATCAGATCTTAGCTTTTGCAAAATTTTTGACGTAATTCCTGGCAATTTAAAAATAAAAATGCTCCTCATCGCTCACCCGCCCCTCTGCCCGCCCCATGCGAAAATAGCAGCGTCCACATTACGAATAGAACCAAAGACAACTATACACCTTTCCCGCTAGGTAAAGCTAGCGATCTTAAATAGTATACTCAACAAAAATATAATAAAATATATTTAATACTAAACGAAGAAATCTTTCTAAATTTGTTTGATTTAAAACAGAAAATTTTACATTGCGCAATCATTCGGCAAACTTCGGCCGGATCCCAAACGTCTTTATTACCCCGATTAGTAACATAACTTACCAGTAGATGGCGGTATCATACCACAGGAGAGGAGGATGCTCCGTAATGTTTGACACTAAACTCTAAAGTGTATCGGCGTGGCCAAAAAATTATTAAAAATACTTAGACCGTATGCACGATAAATTTACCCACGCTAAATTATTATCGATTGATAGATCTAGCCTACTGTACTGTCATGTCCTCTTCTACAGGCCGAGCTCTACCGCCTGTGAGACCTATTGCTCACGAGGCTTTTGCTTATCTGGTTATTGTATATGATGGATAATTGCCTAAATAAACAAATAAAAATAAAAAATAAAAATACCCAAAAACTACGTCGTCTACAGTATTCTAATTCTGCACGAGAAAATTATTCTGGTGTTTCTGTAACGACTGTGACAGGTCAGGTCCCGCGAGTTACGTGTTAGACATTAGTAGTTAGATTTCGTGAATTTGCTTATAACGCAGCCCACGTTATAAGTATTATGGACTTTACGTTACACGCACAACTACTGCTCGGTTGTAGATACCTGTTAAAATTATTATTATTATTATTATTATTATTATTTAATCTTTATTGCATGTAATTCAAATACAAATATATGTACATGTATGGGGATCAAAAATAAGGGAACCAATAACTTGGGCTGGGGTAAGGCTAAAAATTGGAGAAAATATATGTTATGACAAAGCAATTCTTGCAAATAATTTTAATAAGTATTTCACAAGTGTGGCCTGTAGAGTTTAGGATAATGCAACTGAAGGTCAATAACTAAAGGGTTTTTAAAATATTACGTAATCTCGGCCCATAGTATATGACAGAAGCTTAAGGTTTCATGTTAACGTCAGAAGTCCATAGTTTCAATACAAGGAAAGGTGAGATGTCTATTTTTAAACCGAGGGAGGGAAACAGTGGGAAAAACTATTTTACTTATACTGCAATTGAAGCTTGGAACTCTCTACCATAGCAAGTTAGGACAAATTCAGTTTATTCTAGTTTTAAGTATAGTGTTAAGAAATGTCTGACGAAAAAGGTAAAAACTTTAGAGGCAGAGGAGTATGATTTTTGCTAAAAGAATTCGGTTGAAATTAGGCATAAGAAAAGTTTGTATCGTCTTATGAGAATGTACCATTGTATGACCGGTTAAAACTACAAATTTGTATATTTCAATAGTTAGTGCTTGATAGTAGTGTAATTGTTAGATTCAATGCATAGCAAAACAAGGACCACAATGTAAATAAGTGTGCTAGTCATTCTTTTTGTGTATATATCTTTGATAGTTATCCAATTTTATGAATTCAGAATTTTATTATAAAAGTATGCTATGTATTGTATATGATGGATAATTGCCTAAATAACTAAATTTAAAAAAATGTACATAACGGTTTTATACACATGTGGTTAACTTGTTTTATTGTTTATTGTACTATTTAAAATATTTTAATGTCGGTGTAACACGGGGAAGGGAAGAGTGGGGTTACTTTAGTTTCCACACGCCATTCAGAATCGCCAATAAGAAATGCAGCAGCCGATTATCGTGTTTATATATTTTTATTAATACTATTACGTCCCTCATTTGAAACAAATCTTGTAACAGAGATGTAGGATAATCACCAACGACTTTTGAGTAGCCGGCGCCAATATACAAAAAGCATTCCACATATTTATTTCTATAGAAGTACGTGTACCACGCACGAACACCGAAGCTATTTGCATAGGCGGCACATTACTGGGAGAAAATGATCCTACAATACATCAGGAATAAATAATGACAAAAACGTTTGGGAACAATCAACGATTTGTGATTATTTACTCCTGATTACATGGATAAGAAATGTCGAGTGAGAGTCAACTACACATTCGTGAGAACACCGCGCGTATGATGTAACGGGTATGACATAAACATGGCGGTTGCTATAGTAACCACCGTCGTCTTTGATTTTCTGACTCACGCGTACTAAACATAATACAGTTATTGTAAGATATCCGTACTACATATATATTATTACATCATTATTGTGCTACATATAATATGATTAGTGTATGATATCCGTCATGTGGGTTTATGCAACATCTCATGGCTACAGGCAACGACAGAGAAAGTGCGTACTGGCTGTTGAAGTGTCGCTGTTTAATCTCACAACATCACAAACGTGATTCTAATCTCAGACTGATACGTGAGCAATCGCGCGCACGCAGACACACACGTGCACGGACGCACGTAGGCACGTACGCGCGTGCGCACACACACACACACACACTCGCACGCACGCTCGCGCACGCACGCACGCACACACACACACACACACACACACACATAGACAGAAATTCACACATCAGTATCGTTCTGATCGCATGATCGAAGGTCTTAACCACGTGTACGCCTCCAAGTCACTAACGCGTTACAAGTTACCTAGCGTACAACACTGGCCAATTTTTTACTCCCTAAACCCATCCTGCAAACGACCACATCAACGATAAGAATCGCACGCCATCACTGCCTACACGCACGTAACCATACGCTCCCGCCTCGACAGCTCTCTCCTAGAAATCCTTAACCCCTTCTCACGGTTTCGCCTTCTCCGGTTTCTCCTTCTCCGGTTTCTCCTTCTCCGGTTTCTCCTTCTCCGGTTTCTCCTTCTCCGGTTTCTCCCTCGCTCACTGACGGTCAGGCCCAGCCGACATGCTCGCGGATGAAGTCGTGGTGGTAGCGGCTGAGCTTTGTATAGAAGCCATACTTGCCCCGGCGCGCGCATCCCTCGCCCCAGCTGACGAGTCCGACGAGGTACCAGCGGCCCGAGTGCTTCATGACGAACGGTCCGCCGCTGTCACCTTTACACGGGTCGCCGATCACCTGCGCGTGCGGGAGCAAAGAGTTAAGAGGTAGAGGAAAGAGATAGGATGGTGGTCGGGAGAAGGTGTAGTATGTTAGCGTGGGGATAGTTGTGCTCTATATATCTATATAGAGATCTCTCTCACGCTCTCTCTCTCTCTCTCTCTCTCTCTCTCTCTCTCTCTCTCTCTCTCTCTCGCGCGCGTGCGCTCCCGTCGCTCTTCTCTCCTCGCTCTCTCTTCGCTCGCGTCGCTCTCGGATGCCTCGCCTGCTCCTCTCTCTCCTTCCTCGTCTCTCTCTCTCTCTCTCTTTCTCTCGTGCTCGTCGTCTTCTCGTCTCTCCTCTCTCTCTCCTCTCCTCGCTCTCGTGCGTCTCTCGCAGCGCTCTCTCTCTCGCGCTGTTCCAACAATCTCTTCTGCGGCTCGTCTGCGGTGGCTGAGTCTTTCTCCTCGCAGAACTCTTTCCCTCTCGGTGCTCTGCGCCGTCGCCTCTTTCCTCTCCTCCCCTCTCCTATGTGCCTCGTCTCGGTCTCTCTCTCCTCTACCATCATTCTCTCTCTGTCGTCTTCTTCTCTGGTCGCTGCCTCTCATCCTCCCGTCCCCCGCCGACGTCTTTCAGCTCTTGCCTGTCGACCCCTCTCCCATCGTCCGGTCATCTGCTCCCTCCTCTCCCTGCTCCGGTCCATACTCTCCCTCGCTCGTAGCCGGTCTCTCCAGTGTATCCTCTCTCCTCCTCCTCTACCTTTCTTTCTCCCTCTCTCTGCTCTCTGCCCTGCTCTCTTACACCTCTCTCAGAACTTCTCTCTAACTAACCATACTACTCTCCTCACGTCTCCGCCCGCCCACCTCCCCTCTCTCTATCGGGGTGCTTCTACCGCTCTCTCGTACCTCCCCTCTATCTAACCTCTCTCTCTCCTCTCGCTACCTCTCTCTCCTACCTCCTTCTCCTCTCTGCCTTTATCTCTCTCTAACCTGTCCTCTACCTCTTCTCCCCGCGTCTCATAAACGCTCTCTCCGTCACCTCTCTCCTAACCCTCTCTCTACCCTCTCTCTAGCCTCTCTCACTTTCTCTACCTCTCTCCCTCTCTCTCTCGCCGCATCTCTCTCATTCTCTCTCTCCTCTCTCGTCCTCCGTCTCCCCTGCGTCTCTTCACTATCTCTCTCATAACGCTGCTCTGCTCTCTCTTCTCTCTCTACCCTCTCTTGCCTCTCTCTCTCTCTGATCTGACCTCTCCGACGTCTCTCTTACCTCTCCCCGCTCTGAATCTCTCTCTCTTCTCTCTCTCTGGCTCTGGCACGGTCTCTCTCCCGGATTGGACTCTCTGCGGCTCGTCATCTCCTGCGCGCATCTCTCCGCTCTCGCCTCACTTTCTCCTCTCCTTCTTGGTCACCTGCTCTCCGCCCTCCTCTTCTCTCTCCTCGTTCTCTCTCCTCGAGACTCTCTCTGATCGCTCTCTCTCGTCTCTCGTCCAAGCCTCTCTCCCTTTCTCCCGATCCCATCTCTCTCGTCTTCTTCTCGTTCTCTCTCGTCTCCGTCAGCTTTTTCTCCCTCTCCATCTTCCTAGCCGCGGGTCCCCGCCTCTCGTCTCCTCTCTATCTCTCTCTCATAATTACCTTTCCCGCATTCTGCGCCTCCCTCGTCTTGTCTCTCTCTCGGCTCTCGTCCCTTCGCCACTCTATCTATATCCCTCTCCCCTCGATGCCCGGCTCCCCAGGCGCATGGTCAGGCGGCACCGGCTCTCTTTCTCTCTCTCGTCTCTCTCTCATTACCTGAGTGTGGATATCCGGCGGCAGAACTGTTCCGTGTGACAGGGACGCCTAGTGACGCCTCACACTCGGCTGCGCGAGCCGAGAGGCATGACAAAATAGGTAGCTGGGTTGGTACACCCTTCCTCCGACAGTCGTCGCGCAGGCGCCGTCCCACGCCCAGCCCGCGCGCGCCGCCGAAAAAATACCTGCCGAGAGGTAAGCGGAGAAGGCATAGCGCGCGAATGAAACGATGTTTCGCTATATAAATAACCCTGTAAGATGTGCCCTGTGAGCAAGGGGGTGCGCGGAGAGGGCAGGGGCGGGTGAATAGATATTACCAATGTGAGGAGGACGGGCTCGTCCAGCGATGTTAGAGGGAATAATTGTTAAGTGTTGCGTGCTCGAAATGCCGCAAACGATGTTTCCAATTATATAATAATATAGTTACGTAAATAGTTATCAAGCATTAGAACAACAGCCCCGCCCACGTTACGCGTCTATAGCTCCATCTCTCTTTCGCGCCACTCGCTGCCTCCTCTCGCGTCCTTCCTCCTCCACGGTCCCTCTCCGCGACCCCTCCCTCTCCGCCGCATCCGTCTCCCGCCTCCGGGTCTTCTTCCTCTCTTTGCCTTTCTCCCTCTCGCCCCTCTTCTCGCTCCATCCCCCCCTCCCTCTACTCGCGCGCGCCTCCTCACGCTCTGCGCTCCCGCCTCTCTCCCCTCCAACCCTACCACTGTTGGAGAAACTTTTCCGAGGCGGCATGACGTCGATACGTGGTTCGTGTGCATGAGGCTACGAAGCGCGGCAGAGCGAGCAGTGCCACGATGTCGTTGTGCGTAGGTCTTGCACTGGCACGCCGCGGTGCATAACATCTCCGCCGGACGCTGTGACCACCTCGCTGAGGCCTCAAGCCGGGCTGCGTGGCATGCTTGACCGAACTGCTGAGAGAGAGGGGGAGAGAAACTGTGAGAGAGAAGGGGTGAGAAACTGTGAGACAGGGGAGAGAAACTGTGAGAGAGAGGGTCAGAGAGAGAGAGCGTGGAGGTCGGGCTCACAGGTCAGCAATGAGTACGCGGGGAAAATAAGCGGTCAGCCACGATGCAAAGGGGAGAAAGAAAGGAGAGAGAGAGAGAGAGAGAGAGAGAAAGAGAGACAGACAGACTGATTGACGGACAGACAGACAGATGGATGGAAACAGAGATAGTGTAACACACGCACACGCACACACGCACACACGCACCCCACACACACACCATATCCACACATAGCCTCTTTAACTTCGTCATCAGCCAACAGATGGCGCTACGCGTACCTTAAGCTTGAGGTTATCTGGGCTCAGCTCGCGGCCCGTGTGATTCCAGTACTCGACGAAGCAGTGAGCTGCCGTAACGACCCACTCGCTGTCGATGAGGCTTCCTGCACAGAACGGTCCCAGCTCGGATGTCCATAGCATAACAGTCCACGGAGACGAGCCCTCGTCCGCCGTCTGCCCTCCGACGATCTTCCCGAGCCTCAGCGACGTGAGCGCCCCCAGCGGCTCGGAGAGGACGGGTCTTCCGCAGACTGTGGTGCGAGAGTTAGATGAAGTAGTGCTGGGTCGGTGGGTGGTTGGGGGAGCAATGAGGGGAATGGTCGCACGCACACACATACACGCACGCATGCGCGCAATCTCACACGCACGCAGGTACACGCGCAGGCACGTACGCACATCATATTAGGAACCCATTACTAGTTCAATTTCGACGAGTTTTTTTAGGCTGTTTATTTCATTCTTCTATGACCGTGGTTGCGCACGCACGCGCACGCGCATGCACACGTCTTACCGTAGTCCATGGCCGCTAGTTTAACGCACGCACATACATCCCCGCACGCGCACGCACGCACGCACGCACGCACGCACGCACGCACGCACACACACACACACACACACACACACACACACACTACGGCACCTACCGTGGCCCGTCGTCTGCGATTCGATGACGGTGACGGTGGCGTCTGCTCTGCCGACGCAGCCGCTACGCAGTACGGCGACGCACGTGTACACGCCGCTGTCATGCGCCTCCGCGTCCTGTAGGAGACGCAGCACGCGACGCAGAAACATGGTAGAAATTAAAATAGACGTGGTCAGAGATTTTCAGATGATTTTTTCTCAGTTCTTAAATTTGCGCGATAGGCTTTGATACAGTGAACAATAAGACTGTAATATGACTGTAATAAGACTGTAATAAGACTGTGATATTACTGTAATAAGACTGTAATAAGACTGTGATATTACTGTAATAAGA